>NW_025055517.1:0-7543 GCF_019279795.1 Protopterus annectens
TGGGCAAAAGCTGATTGTAAACACTATATAAAGAAACTGCTTACTGTAAAGTCAGACAAACTCTCATACTTGGACTGTATATTATTTAGCCTGCCTGTGTACACTACTAAAACGTTCGAACCCGAGCCTCCTGTGTTATCGGCTGTCACTTAGAAAAGCCTACTGATAACTACAGTCTGGTTGTAACAACTTATTTCACATTTGATCCTTGTAATCCGAATTCCCTTGGTAAGCTACAGGTCAGAGTCATGGCTGGTTAGACATGCGCTGGAGAATATGCATAAATGGTTCTTCTTGAATGAAAAGACCTCCGACTGAATTGTTGTGTGTAAAGAGGCTGTTTACTGTCTGATCTGTGGCTGAAAAGCGGAAACCTGGATCCCAAGAAGAAAACGTGCAGCCTTAAACAGGAGGCCCAGGTAAGGAGTGTCTGCCTTTTTGTGTCTATTGTAGATCAGGGACCAGACTACATTGTGTTTCTGTTAACAGTAGTGATATCGGTCAAGACCTACCCACATACTGTTAAATCTGAACATAGGTCAGGGAACACACAGCAGAGTAAATAGTGATTGTAGACACTACAGTGGATACAGGGAAGGAGACACCACGTGGTATGACAGAAGGGGACGTAGCAGTCGTGTAGAGGATATGGGAGATTATTGAAGCAACAGATCATGTGATCCGCGTTTGACAGGTGACGTGAAGAATATGCAATCGCAGAGAGCACATAATGTGAGTTACGCAGCAAAATGGGGTAATAAATATGACATTGATGGTATATTACTCAAAATACCGTTACTGAAACATTGTAATCCCTGAAAATTTGATGCATATGTTCCAAGGTAAACACCTGTTCCACCCTGAGAGGGATAGTCCCTCTCTGGCCAGCCGTGTCCTGTAAACAAACCGAACAAATGTCAAATGTCCTGATATCTCAGGACAAACATTTCCCAGATATATATCAAGATGGTAGCATAAACAGTAAATTTGTATGTGGAACAGCAAAATATAATAATAAACAGAATAAGCAACTGAAATGCTACAACAATTGGTCGCTCTCCTGGCAAAACGTGAATACCTGTCCTATGTACTGGCCGTGGGTATGCATTTTCCAGGCAAATTACACGTTCCGAACACTAATGTCCCACATTGTGCATTGTAAAAGGTGGCAGCCCTAAGATGTGCAGGCTACAAACAAGCTTACAATTGGGTATCCGTCATGCAATATTATCGGTGGACTGAGGTAATTAATACCGAAATCGGCGAATAGAACACTACAAACGGCTAAGCATCATACGATTACACAGAAGAAGATCATAATACAGTAGTACCTGCGACCGCCCCACAACATCTCTACCTCAGATACCACATGCAGGATATTAGCGGGAGGGCAGGCTAGATCCCCACCACGTTATCCTGTAACTGGCAAATAGAGGTACTTCTTGAACAAATGTAATAAATGAAGCTATTGAAACCATCGAACACGTAACATACACGGTAGGGACACCCGAGTAAGAACACAGTACTTACTAAAACAGAGTGAGGATATCTGTCCAATTAATTGAAAGTACCCGAATCCATCATGCAGGACAGGAAGGCCAGGACCCAACCCCGTGAAGCGTATAGACCGTGGACACCAGAAGATATCTGCAAAGTCAGAGGAATTTCCATCCACAAGTAACCGCCATATTCACCAGCGCAATACCCCTGTATCTCTGATCGGGAAACCAAAAGGGAATGGCGGATGGTACAGTATGTATAAGCTGTAAATAATGGTAAGAATACTTGGGTAGCGTTGGTGCCAGACTCACACACTATATTCAATGCTATGGAACATGCCACTGCAGCTATCTTTTACCGTGGGTACATATAGAAAACTGGCGCTACTTTGCAATCAACACCTATACATCCGCACATAGTTCGTATTGCTTTGCTTGTACAGTCAGGGTGACAGATACAGCCATACCCGCTATCGTGAGGCTACTGTGAAAGTACAACGATATTCTCACAGGGGATGGCTAGCTACATTCAGTGTCAACTCACCGGGCCAGTCAAGCCTCCACTTTAATTGGATGATATTCCTGCTTGGCCCCTACCCAGCAATGGCATTATGGAGAGAATGCAAATACTGGCATTATTGAGATAATCAGCAGAACAAGGGACATAAAGTAAGCAAGCATAAAATTGCAAATACAGAGAATACCAGGTCAACATACATGGCATATCACCTGTACATCCAGAGTAGGGTAGAACATCACATGACCAGAGCAGGAAGGTAGCAATATAATAAGCTTTTAAGCCAACTAACAAAGTAAGAGAAGGAATGATGTAAATTGTCTGGGCATTTAGCTCAACACACATGCTACATCTGGATACCAAACAAATGCTGTGGAATCCAGCTGTCTTGTTTGCCTTTTAACCTTTCAATACACCCATGGCAGCACAACACATAAAGTACAATCGGGATTACAGTAGCAGAAACAGCGTTATGGTGACTAGAATGATTGATAGCCTTTTAACAGCTGTGGTAGTAGGTCTCTGTGAATAATCATAAACTTACATGTTGTCAGACCCGTGGCAATTGCTGAGCATATATGACGTCAGTCTTGATGCAACAGCAGGGAAGTAAACAGCGTAAATAGATGACTACTCATTGCAGTTGAACCTGTATGGTCACTGCCACATTGTGTACGAGCAGTTGTTATGCTGCCATGGCAGTACAGGTGACGTAATGTTACTAGACCACCCTCTCACTGTGAGAATGTGTCATGCAGTTGCCATCAATCTGCTGCAAGAGAAGATAGAATTCCTGAGTCGTGCTACACATGTGTCATGTCTGACCATACCACTGAGTCAACCTCACATGGTGATTGAACGTTGTACAACATGAAACCTATCAACGTCACGTCTGACACCTGTGTATGGTACATCACACAGTAGCCTATACGAAATGGCTTAAATAACTACACACAGACATTATAACACTGATATACCCTTAGATGATGCAGAGGTGACAGTTAATGTGTACGGATCATGTAGATAGAGTCCTACAGGAACGAATGAAGTAGTTTATGCAGTAGTTATTGATAATGACATTGTAGACGGCCAAACCCTGCAGTATAACGTGTCTGCCTAAGCAGCAGAATAGATAGCTTTAACACGCGGCTTACCAGAAGCGGAAAATGATGTGCGGGGACATATGTCCCGGATAGTCATTCTGTTGTTCGTGCAGTGCATGTTTATGAGCAGCAGTGGAAGAATAGGGGAATGATAATATCCACCGTAAAACCGATTAAGTACGCGTGACAATAACCTGAATGCATTACACTACATGCAGTTACCCACTGAAGTAGGTAATTGTAAACAGGATAACAGTAGGAAAGTTGAGGCATGAGCTCATGCACCTGCAAAACAAGCAGCTGGCCACACTTGAAAGTGTTCAGTGAATGTGAGGAAATGACAAACCTCAGACTGTTTAGATGAAACTGTACAAACAATGCAAAACAGCAATTCACGAAAGCAGAAAAGCCGATGTGGTTATGACGAGGAGCAATCCTTGAACACGGACTGCACATATCCACAGTGAGAAAGCCAATATTAACGTCTAATATATTCAGATATGCGGCTTTGTGGAGCCATGGGTACAGACATGTCTCAACAGGGGGGATGGTACATTTGGTTAACAGAATACCCCTAACATACGGAATTACGAACCACATACAAACCTCATGAGCAGCGTGTCACGTTTGCCGTAGATATCATGCACAGGGAGTATTTAAACCGAAGGGAGTGAGTTGACCTACACCACCCTAACCGTTCCGTGCTATTTGTATGGAATTCATACATCTGCATAAATGTGAAGGGAACAAAGACTGTTTAGCGATTACACATATAGATAATCAAAATGGGTAGAAGCATTCCCAACCAGTAATCCGGATGCAGCAGCAGTGGCAAAGGTGCCAGTAAAATTAAGTATCCCTAGATCTGGCATGCTGTAAAGAAGCTACAGTGACAATAGAACACATGTAGTTAACCAGACAATCACGCTACCTGGGGATTACTTATTACCATGAATGTCAATTCCGTGTACAACCCACACTCAGCACGGCTGCTGCCGCAGAATGGGATCCCGAGAAATAAGTAGAGGAGTTTGGTGGGTGACATCCAGACGAGTTACATGAACTGTCTACCTCTAGCATTGCTGAGCATGACAACAGTTCCAAATGTAAAGTGCTGCACCCACTTCGAAGTAGTATGTGGAATGGCATATCATGTGCCAGAGTGGAAAGCTGTCATGCCTGCAGAGCCGGAGGTCGATGACTCAGTAGTAGGTGACATGAGAGGATTGTTAACTAGTAACACTGTTCCTCAGTTAAAGTCTGTTACAGATAAGAGCAAAGGAACACGGAAGCATAGCTGACACCAGTATCCTGTGTGTATGTCACTGTTATCCAAAGAACATTATTGCCAAGTGGACAGTGCGAATGTCTGTACCAGGTACTGTTGGCAACGCCTACCGCAGTAAAGTTTGCAGAGAGGTCGTCCTGGGTCCACCTCACATTTCTCAAACTGGTAAAGGATATCAAGTCTGATTGACATCTTGTAGCTGATATACCAAAGAGCCCGAATCACCCGGCGAAGACTGTATAACAATACAAAGCAACCCCAAAGACATTTATGTTTGCTGTCCTAATGATTATACACCTATTAACCATGTTTGTGTTTACGTTACAATTTCCGGGACCTTACCTGCATATAACTACACGGATACAAATACTGATACGTGATGAACTGGCCACAGAGTGTCTTCCACAACAGATACCTAGGCATGATGCGTGTGCATATAGAGACTAGGAACACTTTAAATTGCTGTGTTTGTACTGCCATACCTACATCATATGGAGGACTTTGATACATGTGGTCCCCTTGGAATGGGTGAGACTTGTGAATATCTACACTTTGATACAGGTTCTGTGAGATCACAGGACAGCGTGGCAATGTACTTACCTGTTACACAAAGTTGTGGCTATCTATAAACGCTGGTGATTACAGTTGGTGCGATGTTGTAACACCAACTGTGTCTTCTGAATGTCATATAACAGCCAAAGATCCACAGTACTACTTGTAGCACCATTCCTAATTTGTATTGAAACATCATAGGAACAATGTTGAGGATGTGCAGAAACATCTCGATTCTTGGTATATTGTTAGGGCAATTTGTACAGCAGAATTGGCCAAAATAAGTAATAAAGAGTAGAATATAATAGTTATGTTGTTTGTGGGAAATAAAGCATAGCGTAGTTGCAGTTCGTTGGTAGGTTGTTGTTGGTTATCTGGCTCCAGTCACATGACATACTGTACAATTGCCGCAATGGGTCTTGAAGCAGAACTATAACACATATAGCTCGAAGGAACTGGGAACACGGTCGGAAACCTACTAATCCAGTGGGTGAAATGGAAGCTGTTCCTGACATGTCAGTCCTCTGCAAGAGATAAAGGAATACCGATTCATATGGACTTCAGTGACAGCGTCACAACCTGGGCTGGAACACCCCCAGCTTCTGGAGTAGTGAAAGCAATCAGGGAACAGAGGAAGTTATCAAAAACTGTCGGAGGAAGGATGAATGTCACTTCGGGCTCCTGAACATGTGACTGATGAACTGGATGCAATGAGAACTGTTGTGTCACAAAATGTAATAGTGCACGACTGCACCGTGGCGCTGAGAATTGCGCTGGCTTACTGAAGAAGATCGCTGTGTCCAACTACCACATGAAGAGACCAAAAGCAACGCCCACCTACAGGTAATATAGCAGGTGTCATCCATGGCGGAAACAGGCCCAAACCCACTGCCGAACCATTTCCACAAACCATTGGGTGGATGGGGTCAGTCATACTGAATATCATGATTGCCATTTGTGTTGTTCTGCTCATATTGGGAGCATGTGTCTAGTGTCGGATACTGTGCATGTATGTATTAGTCAGGGACTCTGGCAACATACCTGTACCGAGACTATGGATCAAGACCTGTAGTGGTTTTTGCCAATAGAGAATGCAATAATACTTGCAATGTACACCAAATTACTTGCCTAGTTAAACGCTTCCACAGAGGAAGACTAGGAATGAAATAATGTTGTATATGTCTCTGGATAGAGTAGAAGCAATCAAAGGAGGGAGAATGTTAGCAAAATGCATATTTAAACATAATATGACGTGCAACTTTAGAAGCTAATAGTGTATAATGCATATTATTCTACCTGACAATATAGCAGTACAGCTTCTCATGCATGTAATTGCTTGTAGTGTAGCTGCAGTGTGATTGAACCCTAACCCTAGCAGTAACCAGTGCAGCAGGTGTATGTCAGTCAGCATTAGTCATCTGCTCGGTTACAGAATAATACATGTATGTACAGGTATATCTGTCATCCTTCTACTGAGGAGGATAGGCTTGTGAGCTGTAACACAGAGTACAGCTGCTCAGCAGAGAGACACAGGAACCTAGTAGGACACGGAGTGAGGACTGAATATGAACAGTGTTGGAACCGTGTCAGAGCAGAACTTACCAAAGTACAGTCTAACTGAATATGTGTTCCGCAAGGTTGGGCTATCCTCATGAGTAAACATGGCCACATTACCCGAGCACCGTTGTAGAACACAATGTTCCGTACCCAGCAATGCCTCGTGACTGACAACATCATTAATGTGCAAGATGATAGTATTACAGAATGCTCATACAGATGCATGTAGAGTTGAACAAATGTTCAAACTTGACTGTATACTCCTTGCCCTGCCGCACAGTAATAAAATGTTAACTCAGCCTGCAGCACGAGTGTCATGTTGAAAATACGAATGAGTGTTACAGTTTGATTTAAAAGACTTAATTGACAGATGCTTACGCTTCTAGCATTGGAATAGGTCACAAACATCACAACGTCCATGTACCACATACACACAGCCAGTAACATGCAGTAGTAGTGCAAGGAAGGCGCATACACACCGGTAATAGTACAGGACATATGGCACGTGCCAAGTGCAGATGCATGACACAAACACCAGGATGGGTGTCCCTGCAAAGAGGAACATGTG
This sequence comes from Protopterus annectens, assembly GCF_019279795.1. Taxonomy (NCBI): domain Eukaryota; kingdom Metazoa; phylum Chordata; order Ceratodontiformes; family Protopteridae; genus Protopterus; species Protopterus annectens. The sequence continues at coordinate 7,085 of NW_025055517.1, forward strand.
CCAACTACACCTCCCACAGATGTACTGGCAATAAAAACACATGGCAAACACACAGACACACTACTGTCCAACACATGACTGCAACGGAGCCTGGTCAAACACCAACATGAAGCATGCACAAACAGGGACTTGAGTAATGTTTGCCTTAACACCCCCCCATAGGCCAAAGAAGAATAGAATGGACATATGCATGTAATGCTGTGAAGGATGTGTGGTAGTCCTCAGTATCACAGTGTTAGGGACACAGATACACTGTCATCAACTGTGATGTGCAATGTACACAGCATACCTGCATGTAATACAGAGGACAATCATGTGCCACAGAAATATACAGTGGCGAAAGACTATAGTGGATAGACAATTGTACATGTGACAAACTTTTGAATATAGGTTCACCCCCGTTCCATAGGTTACCCCGGGATATGCTGTTCTCCAAGCAGTGATAATGATGTAATCCCT
>NW_025055518.1:0-8665 GCF_019279795.1 Protopterus annectens
AAAGTAGTAAAAAGTACAGTTTTGTACCTACCATAAATGTGGTAGATGTCCTGGAGTAGGAATGCATCTGCAGTCCTTACAAATGTGGTTGTCCTGTCGTCAGGGCAGCCCTTCAGTCGGCCAGCAGATTCTTAAAGTCTGGTCTGGCCTCGCTCGCCGGTGTAGTCTCGACCGGGCCATAGCTGCAGTTATTCAGGTATAAAGCAGCATCAGCCGACGCCATTTTCCCTAGTGTTTCTTTGCCCCAGATGCCAGGTGCCCTCTAGGAAGGCTTGCCAATTCCGATTAAATGCAAATGATTCCAAATAGTAGAGAGCAAACAAAAATAAGCATGTATGTAACATATATACAAATACAACATAGGGCTGGGGATTCCCCAAAGCTAGCTACAAGATGGGCAAATACCCCTAGGAGTACCACACACAGAGGGAAGCAAAGGGGAGGGTGGCAGCTGGACTGCAGATGCATTCCTGGTCGGGACATCTACATTTTTATGGTGGTGGTACAAAACTGAATCTATGTCCTTCAAGGATGCATCTGCAGTCCCACAAATGGGTAGAATACCATAACCAAACTGGGGAGGAGGGAGAGAAATAAAATTATGAAGGTAGTTAAGATCCCTGTAAAACAGCAGTGGCAAACCTGCTCGGATCTATAGAGTATACGGTAAATTATAATGTTTGGCAAATGTATGCACGGAGCTCCAAGCAGCAGCCTCTAAATGTCTCTTGGTAGCCACCGTAGAAAAGCTGTGGTAGTGGCTGTAGCCCCTGCAGAGTGAGGCCTGATGTTTCCTTGGAGCTTTCTTCCTGGCATGGTAGGAGTAATAAAATCTGAATGCAATTTCCTATCCACTTAGAGACGCCTTGTCTGTTTTGAAATTGCTTTTCTCCTTTCCTTTCGTGTTGCATTGCTTCGTAGCTGTCTGTTTTTCTATTCCTCTTGTCCTGTCCAGGTAGTAGCGTGAATTGTCTATGTACATCCAAGGTATATGCAACAGTCTCTTTCTCCCCTGTTCTGTGGGTTGGGGAAGAAATGTAGGTAGGTGGATAGCCTGATTTAAAGATACTACCTGGAGACCACCTTAGGGATAAAAGTAGGGATTTGTTCTCATGGACACTCTATCTTGATGGAAGATCAGCGCGGCTGCACTGCCATTAATGCCTGTAGCTCAGATACCTCTTCTTGTTGAAGTGATTGCAAGCAGGAAAGAAGCGTTTTCCATGATAAGTATTGTTACAGAATTCCTGTTGCTGCTGGTCTCGAAAGGAGGGAGTGTCAATTTTTCTAGCACAAAAGTTCAAGTCCCATGCTGGTAATGGTGGTTTCAGGTGGTTTTACATTTTTAATTCCTCTCAGAAACTGCCTGAGCAGAGGATGTGGGAGAAGACTGGAGGATCCAAGTCGTGATTCTGCTGAAATAGCTGATGCATGAATCTTAATGGAAGAATAGAGACACAGGCTTGTAGAAGAGTTCTGCCAAGTATTCCAGTAGGATGTTGGCTGGTGTTTACCAGTGACACATTTTCTCCTTTTGTGTACTCCAATGTGTGTGATATCTTTTCCATTTTGCTGAATAACTTGTTGAGGGCCCATGCAGCTCTCCAAGATAATGTCTTTAACCTTTGGGATAAATTTTGGGTTAATTGGTCTTGGTATGCAATGTTCCAGGCAGTCAGCTGCAGTGTTTTCAGGTTTGAATGCAGGGTGTTGTAGAAGAAAATTCTGTGTTAACAGCAAGGAACTAGGGTGAGGCCATATTTGTTCCCGGAGACATGCTCCTCAGTAATGGGTACCAATGTTGTTCCTTTGGCCAGTCTGGAGCTACTTTCATTGGTGAATGTGATCCTGGACTGTCCTTGATCTTCAATAGCACCTTGTGCATCAAAGGAAGTGGTGGGAATGCATATGCTGTCAGGCTTTCTTTCCAACTGGAAAGATAGGGGAAGTCCACCTTCCAAGCCAGTGGGTGGTACGTCCCAGTGCAGAATTTCTTCAGTTGGTGATTATGTTGGGGATGCAAATAAGTCTATTTCTGGGAGTCCCCATTTTCTTGTAGTGGTTTTGAAGATAAACCGGGATGCAGCATCCATTCAGGCATCCGTGGTAGTTCTGCTTAGTACATGTCTGCTAGATGTTTTCTTTTCCTGGTACAAAATTGCTTGTAACTGAATGAAGCTGAAGCTCAGGGCCAAGCATTCCAGAGGTCCATTGCCATCCGGGCAGCAGAGGGTACGTAATGTGTGCCTCCCTGTTTGTTGGATGTACCACATAACTGTGGTGTTGTTCGTCCTTATCAACAGTTGACCTTGTCGAAGCAAATGGTCTGAATGTCTGAATTGCCAGTTTTACTGCCAGCAGCATTTCCTCTTTGATTTGGCGTGTAGGCCAGCTGGTCTTGAGTCCATAAACCTTGTATGCACTTTTGTTCAGCATGTGGGCCCCCAACCAAGGTCTGAGGCGTCCGCTGCCAGATGGCTTTGGCTTGGTTGAGTGCTGTGGAAGGCAACCTTTGTTGACTGGCAGGTCTGAGCACCACCACTGGAATTTTGCTTTGCTCCAGGTATGTATGGATTATTGAATTTGGGTTTCTTTAGGCTGTGCTTGTGCTGGAGACCATAAATTCCTTAGGTACCACTCTGTAACTTTCTATATGTAGTCTGGCATGTGGGAACCAATATTATGTAGGGATGCCATGAAGCCCAAGGTTTGCAGGTGGACTTTTCTTGCTGTTAGGATGGTTCTTGCTTTGTTAATGCCAAGAAGTAGAGAGGTAGTTGTTCTGTTTTTCTACTGTTAGAATGCCATTTGTTTCGATGTGTCCACGCTCTCTGCACCCAAAAAGGTTATCCTTTGGGATGGTATCAGCCCTTGACTTTTATATTGACTGTATATCCCAGGGCTTTGTAGTAGATAAATGACCCTTTCAAGTCTTCTTGCTAGCTTGTTTTTGTTAGTCCGCTTTCGTATCAGGCAGTCGTCCAGGTAAGGGTAGATTTGATTCCCTGAAGCCTGCAATGAGCACCATTACTGATGCCAGGCATTTCTCAAGTGAACAACTCTGGGCGCAATAGATAAGCCAAAGGGCAATGCTGAGAATTGATAATGCTCTGATCCTGCAAGAAATCTGAGTGGTATCTTCTGCAATCTGGTCGATGGGGATCGCAGGTATTTCGCCTCCTGGAGAGATCTAGAGTTACCAGCCAAGACTCCTCTTGCCCAACATGGGAAGAAGCTGCTGTAGGGTCAGCATTTTGAATTTTGGAACAATGAGGAATGTGTTTAAAGCGGACAGGTCGTGAGAATAGGTCTCCATTTGCTTTCTTTCTTGGTACCAGGAAGAGTCTGGAGTAAAAATCCCTGTCCTAAGCTCCATAGATGGCACCTTTCTACAGCTCTCATCCCATAATTGAGTTATTTGTTTTAGAGCTTCTGCCTTTGATTTGAGGTAGGTTTGGCATTCCTCTTCCTGGTAGAGTATGGAAGTGAAACCTGTAACCTGGTCTCATTGTCTGCAAAAATCCACTTGTCTGCCGGTTGTGATGAAATGCCAGCTACTCGCAAAATAAGGCTGGAAGCTTCCCTTCTATGGCAGGGTGCTTCGAAGGTTGTTCCCTGGTAGGCGGTGCCAGAGTCAAGTCACCGTGATTGTCCCAGGTAGTAGTGGTGGTGGCTGTGTCTGTGGCTGTACCTCGCTGGTTGTTACCTTGCCACTGGCGGCCCCTTCAGGCACCCTGGATTGATCTTCTGCCTCTGAACGCCTATTCCCTGCCTCTCTGAGCTCTGGAGGAGTCTGGAAAGGACCACAAATTCTTGAGGCCAAATTCCTCACTAAACCTTGGAGGTTGACCTGTAAGGAAATCTTTCACTGTTTGGACAGATTTTGCCTTTTCCATCTTCTTCAGCACCTGTTGTGCAGTGGGAGAGCCAAACAAATTGATCTTATCCATGGGAGCATCTAGTAGCTTTGATTTGACATGGTCTGGTAAGGCCTGCTCTTTTAACCATGGCTGCTCTTGATAACTGTGCCAGTCGTAAGTGGCTGATCTAAAGGAAAGCTCCAGTGCATCATAGCCGTGATTTTTAAGGAATGGTTATTGACTTGCTTAATGTTATGCACCATTTCCTGAACATATTTTTTGTCTAATGGTTCATCTGAGGACAGCTTTTTGGTTAACTGGTCTTTTAGCATGTACAATTTTGATATTTGGATCATGTGGGAATTGACAGTTCAAGGCCCTAGCTGAAAGAGTAGCAGAAGTGTAAACTTTACCCCATCTCTCAAGGACCTGGATTCCCTTTCTCAGAGGGAGGGGTTTCGGGCAGAGGCTGGCAGCCTTAGGTCCCTGGAGATAGTCTCGATCTGGGCAAAGCGGAGCCTTATACAAATGATAATGCGTGTCCGGGACCCCGTAGTACCTATCGGGCTTAAGCAGTGGTGGGGCCGGAGGTGAATCAGGAGCAGTGGCAAGCATCACAAATGCACTCTGCCAAACAGAGAGAACTGGAGGTATGGCTAAAGGCCTATGTTGTGGTAAATGCAGAAAAGTTCTAAGCCTTTTCTAGAGTCTGAAAAATCTGGGCCCTGCCACTGAAATTGTTCCCTCATAGCATGCAAGGTTTCCCCAAAGGAAAATTCCCTCAGGCGGAGAGGCAGAAGGAATGGACTCTTCGTGCATCAGAGTTCTCAGTGGGGAGAAAGGACCTCTGGAGGGTTTGTATTATCTGGAATCATCAGAGTGAATCATCTGTAGAAACTGGCTCAGGGGCTTCCTGCTCAGGCCCTTCTCTGGAGGTGGGTGAGAGGTCCTTGTCTGGGTGAGGCTTGGGATCCCCGGATTAAAGAAATGAGATCCTCTGCTAGACTTTCAAGCATTTGGTGAATCCAGAACTAGGCCTGTGAGAGGGGGTCTTAGCAGGTAAGCAGATTTAGTAAAGTTTTAGCTGCTTTAGCCCTGGCAAAGGCCTTAATGGACATGGTTGCAGGTGGCCCAGCAGCTCCACATGCAGGGGTCTGGAAATATCCAAGGGATAGTGTCAGATAAATCCTGAGAAACTGTAAGAGCAGGTGGGATTTCAGCCGATTCCACACCAGGTTGGAAGAGGCCTCGGTAGGAGGTGCCGGGCTGAAGGAAGAATCGCTGTTCGGTTTCAGCCGGAAACCGAGACACTCCCAAGGGTTGGCTTAACCGCGGTTTCAATAAACAGCGGACCGCGAAAGTCGGGTCCTTTTCCTTGTGCTTTTAGATATTTCTGCGTAGTCGGAGGATCCGACGGGCATAATAAGCAAAATCGGAGCCGGCAAAAACTCCTCAGCAAATTCGACCGGCGTTCAAGCGTCCGTCGTTAAAAGAAGCACAGGCTAGACAAGCTGCTACGGTCAGTGGTCTGGGCCTAAACAAGGTAAAGCAGGTAAGAGTGGAAATCTTTATGAGGTATTTGTTTCTACCAAGTTAAACAGTTATTCACTTTTTCTGACATCGTATGAGGTAAGAAAAAGAGTCCCCAACGGGTACTTTGTAGCTTTTGGGAAGTCTTCGAGAAGTATTCGTGGTAGTAGTAATCTCTGGTTCTGGACCGGCCGGCACTTGCATGTAACAGCTTCTGCTTTCATGGCGCCACGCCGGCAAGAAAGACTGAGGGTCGGCGCCGGGCTGACGCTCCTTTATACCCCTATCAACTGCAGCTATGACGCCGGTGAAGAGCGACACCAGCCGAGGTTAGACTGGGACTTTGAACCAAGTCGAATCGTGGGTGGGCTGCCTGACGATTGGTGGACAACCCATTTGTATGACTGCAGATGCATCCTTGAAGGGACATCAGATGGGGTTCTCCTGCCGCGTCAGGCGGTTCTCGGCCCGCCCGTAATTCCAAAGTTCTAGGTCCGGGCGGCCGGCGGTTGTCATCGCTTTTCCCTGACGCCAGTGCACAGGGTATAAAGGAAACCAGCCAACGCCATTTTCAGTTTTCTCTTGCCCCTGATGTCAGGTGCCCCCAGGAAGGAAGGCAATACATAAGTTTGCGTGTGATAATGCAGTGCAGTATAATCAAATACAGTAGAAGTTGCAAGCAAATACATCATAAATGAATACCCCAATCAGGTTGTATGAGGATGTAAGTTAGCCTATAGGCCTGTCCCAAGAGGTGTGGAAGGAGGGAGGGGAACCTGGACTATAGCTGTATTAGCATCTTCGAACATCTACATTTATGGTAGGTACAAACTGTACCTTATGTTCATCGTGGCATACAGCTGCAGTCATTACGGATGGGTAGAATCCCAAAAGCTAAGAAAGGTGGTAGGCACCAGGGTGTAACTAGGAGGAGCCAAAATGCCCTGCAAGACTGCAGTAAGTGGCAAAGCCTGCTCGTAGGATTTGGAGTATAATGGTAAGTTGTAGTGCTTGGAGAAGGTATGCACAGAACTCCAAGTGACTGCTTCCAAAATATCCTTAGTAGGAACTCCTCTGAGGAAAGCTGCAGAGGTGGCTGTGGCCCCTGGTGGAATGAGTTCTAATGCCTGTAGGAACAGTTTTGCCATGAAAGGAATAGCAAAAGCATATGCAGTGGGCTATCCACTTTGAGATTGTCTGTTTGGAAATTGGCTTCCTTGGCTCCTACCGTGCACAGGCCACAAAGAGTTGTTCTGATTTTCTGAAAGGCTTTGTTCTTATCCAAATAATAACGCCGTTGTCTGTGGATGTCCAAGGAATGTAGTAATCTCTCCTCCTTTGTTTTGAGGATTAGGGATAAAAAGTGGGTAAACAAATGGCCTGATTTAAAAGCTACCCTGGATACCACTTTAGGCATAAAGGACGGGTTGGTTTGTAAATGTGAAACTCTGTCCTGATGGAAGATGATAAAAGGCTGGACAGCCATGAGAGCTCTGTAGTTCTGAAACTATACGGCTGAGGTGATAGCCAGAAGGAAAGCTGTTTCTCCAGACAAATATTGCAAATCTGATGAGGCAGCTGGCTCAAAGGGAGGCAAGGTCATGTTTTTTTCCAGAATGAAATTAAGATCCCAAGCAGGTATTGGTTGTTTCCTTGGAGGCCTTAAATTTAGCCCCTCTGAGGAACTGTCTTAAGAGAGGGTGAGAGAATAAAGGTGGATCAGTGTTGTGGGCTCCCTGCAGAAATGGCTGAGGCATGGATTTTGATGAAGGAGAAAGTCCACTGTTTAGCAGTTCAGCCAAATGGCTGTAGTACTTTGAGGTAAATTCGAGTTTTCCAGGATCCTGGCCCTTTTTCTCATTCCAGACACAAAAACGTTTCCATTTTGTGGAGTAAGCTTTTCTAGTTGATGGCCTTCTGGCCTCCAAAATGACATCCTGCACCTCCTTGGAGAGTAGGGCCTGTTGTGATGGATGCAATTTCCATTCGTAGGTGGATCTGCTCGTTATATTCCTGCTTAGGTTGTCTGCCAGCGTGTTTTCCTTGCCTGGCAAGTACTGTGCTTGTAGTTCCATTTGTAAGTCCATGGCCATGTTCCAAAGTGACATAGGGGGTAAGAATGTGTTCCTCCCTGTTTATGTATCAGCACAACTGTGGTGTTGTCCTCTGTCTCTTATCAATAGTTGACCTTGGCGTAGTGGTAGAAGGTCCTTGAAAGCTATAATAGCATTTATTACTGCTAGCATTTCATTTTGGGACCATTTGCCCTGAATGCACCGATCTGTCATGTGCGCCCCCCAAGCGCAGTCCTAGAGGTAATCTGTCTGTTGTGATGACTTGATTTGCTTTCTGGAGGCTTGGCTCAAGGAATGGAAGACCTGTGTTTGTTTGACATGTGCTTGAGCCCACCACAGAAATTCTTTTGCAGACATGGGAATTAGTGGTATTATTGTTTCCAAACTGTGGCTGTGTTGAGACCATATGTTTTTCAGGTACCATTGTAGTTTCCTCATATGCAGCTTTGCACATGGGATTAGTAAGATGCAAGATGCCATGAATCCCAGAGCCTGCAGGATTTTCCTTGCAGTCAGCCTGGTGCAATTTGCTAGTGTTATGAAGTATTGAATTAGTTGCCCCTGCCTCTCTGGCATGAGAAAGGCCATCTGGGTGTGTGTGTCCAAATTGGCACCCAGGAAAATTATCTTCCGAGAGGGTATTAGCCTTGATTTATTTTTGTTGGACTGTGTGTATCCCAGAGAGTTCAATAACATTATTACATGTCAGATGTTTCAGAAGAATGTGCTTGCTGTCCGCTTGGATCAGGTGCAGTCATCCAAATAGTATATTTGTATCCCTTGAAGTCTGCAGTTACAATTACTGATGCCAGGCATTTCAATGAATACCTGGGCGCAGGTAGATAAGCCAAAGGGCAATGCAGAGAATTGATAATGGGTTGAACCTGCAAGAAATCTGAGGTACCTTCTGCAATTTTGTCTGATTGGACCATGCAGGTATGCCTCCTTGAGGTCCAATGTTACCAGCCAAGACTCCTTGCCCAGCATGGGAAGTTAATAGAAGTTGCTGTAGAGTGAGCATCTTGAATTTTGGTACGTAGTAGAAATGTGTTTAGATGGATATAGGTCTCAATCTTTTCCTTCCTTGGCACCAGAAACAGCCTGAATAAAAACCTTGACCTTGTTCGCTGGCAAGGCGTAGGGTACCCCTCTTGAATAGCTTTCTATGCTTATGAGATCTGTAATTTGCCTTGTGCCTCT
>NW_025055519.1:0-7804 GCF_019279795.1 Protopterus annectens
GTTCACATCCCATTTACACCCAATTCAAATGCCCCTTCCTGAAGACACTGGAGAGTATGAATATCTCTCCAAACACCATCATATTGTGTGACTTCAACTACCCAAACATAGACTGGGAACATTACTCAAGCCCCAACACCCTAGCCCAAAGGTTCCTGGAGTTCATAAACTCAAATGCTATGGAACAACTAGTCACCATTCCCACAAGAGGAGAAAATATACTAGACCTGATCATCACAAACATGGGGACAAAATGCTCCACACTGGAAGTATATCCCTCATTGGTGAGATCAGACCATAAATTAATCTCATTGGAGATCCACATCCCGCCCCCACCCCCAGCAAAAAAGACCACAGTGAAGAACTTCTCAAAAGCAAACTTAAAACTTCTTAAGACTGGAGTGGTATCCTTCAAGGACCCGAGCCAGTGGAAACCACAACCCACGCTGCTGAAACCCTTACAAATGCCTTCTACGAGCACCTCCAGGAATGTATGGATGAAGCAATCCCTAATAAAATCAAGACCAATTCCACGAAAGGCAGGCCCCGGTCTGGTGGATCCCAGCCATAAACAAACTCTACAACAAGAGGAGAAAGTTACTACATGACAGAGCAAAATCCCTAAAAGGGAAGGCATCTCTGATCAATACTAGCAAAAAACTACGATCACTCATAAAATCATCCAAGGCCAACTTTGAGAGAAAAATCGCTAATGACACAAAAGACAATCATAAGGCCTTCTTTAGCTATGTTATAAACCTGGGTGGAAACTCCCAGATATGCTCAGAATTAGTCCAAAATGATAAAAAAAATCACTGAACCCACAGACATTGCCAACATACTGGCAGACAGGTTCAGTGCAAATTTCTCCCCTCCCTCCCCCAAAAGGAGAAATATCTATCCCACCAGAGTCTAGCCTCCCAAACATCTCAGATGCCCAGGTGAGAGCTGCTCTCTCTAAAGCAAAAAACACAGCATCAGTGGGACCGGACGGTGTCCCCGGCTGTGTGCTACACGAACTCAATGAGGAACTAAACCCACACATAAGGCTGCTGTTTAATCTTAGCCTTACTACAGGATACGTACCCAAAGAATGGCGTACGGCAACTGTGGTCCCACTCCACAAAGGCGGTGCTTCTACGGACCCTGGAAATTACCGCCCCATAACTTTGACGAGCCTTGTCTGCAAATGCAATGTTTTGTGTATAACTTCCTGTCTGTCCTTTTGTCTTATATAACATCTATGTAAATTTTCATTCCTGCATATGTAAGCTATATTCTCTTTTTTGTAACAATACTTTGAATCTTGTAATTTAAATATGTACTTCCATTGTGTATTGGAGCTTTTCTCCTCGGGCCTCTACTGAAAACGGATATGTATCCAGCTAGACCAGCCCGGTTAACAAATGTAAAATAAATAAAAATAAATAAAGCTATGGAGAGGATCATAATGGAACTCATAAATAAAGACATTGGGGACCTACAGACACTGGATCCTACCCAATTTGGCTTTGTCAAGGGCAGATCCTGCCTCTTGAACTTGGTTGACTTTTTTGAAACAGTCACTAAGGCCATTGATGAGGGTAAGGCAGTTCACACAGCCTACCTTGACCTAGCAAAAGCGTTCGACACAATACCCCACTCAGGTATCATAGAAAAGCTCACCAGCTTAGATGTAAACCCATATGTCACAAGATGGGTTGCAAACTGGCTCAAGGACAGAACACACAGGGTTAGAGTTGCTGGTGCCATGTCAGACTCTAAGCCGGTCACGAGCGGTGTCCCACAGGGCTCAGTCCTGGGCCCCCTCTTGTTCGGCATTTATTTTTCTGAAGTGCAGGCAAACATAGGGGGATTGTGGCTGACAAAATTTGCAGATGACTGCAAACTGGGCACCATAATTGACACCCCATCAGACACAGACATCCTCCAGAGAGGTCTCATAGAAATGGATAACTGGTGCCAGAGCCATGGCCTTAAGCTAAATGCCAAAAAATGTATAGTCATACCCTTTGGGAAAAACAAGGTAACCCCTAATTACCACATAGGTGGTAATCCATTAAACACGGAAGAAGTTATCAGGGACCTGGGGACCCAAGTTGACAGTAACCTCTCTTTTGACACTCACATTGCCAAAGTGGTTAGGAAGACCTTCTACATTGCCCACCTGATCATGAAGGGATTCACATCCAGATCAGGAGAGGTCATTGTACCCCTGTACTCTTCACTTATCAGACCAATGATTGAGTACAACGCCCCATTCGGAATGTACCTTACCCGACACCTGCAGCAGTTGGAAAGACCCCAAAAGTTCCTCACCAAAAGATAAAGGCTCAGAAACATATGTCATATGATGCCCGACTGAATAAACTCAGCTCTATTCAGTAGCATGCCGTCTGCTCGGTGATCTGTGCCTGACATACAAGGTATGTCAACCCAGAATTAATGGACATGCTCCACCTCAAAATCCAAATCGCAGAGCCGAGGCAAGAGACTTAAACACTCAACCTGCCCAGGATATAAATAGGACATGCTGGAGGGACAGATTCATCACTTAGAGACTCCCTACACTATGGAACAGAATCCCAGTCCATGTGAGGCAGAGCCCCTCACTGACTCTGTTCAAGAGAAATCTTGGCAGTGGATGGGAGATGGTAGGTTTACCCCAGGAATCATCTCTGTGTCACTGCTGGACAGAGGCACAGCAAACTAATGGGTATAGTATTGTTATCATCCCTAAGGGGTGGTGAAAGCCACACACACTCTGGCCTAGGCTTATAAATGCCTAGGGCAGATGGCCTGAAGTATGAACCTATGAACCTATGAACCTATAAAAGCCAAAAGCAGCACCTTGACACAAAGGCTACCAAGAAAATTATGCAACAAAGACAAATCTTGGAAAAGCTATATAAAATGTAAGCCTGAACTGTTATAAAAATACAAACAGCTCTTGAACCTAGCCAAAAAACAAGTCATTAAAGACAAAAATCCTACTACAACCACCTACAAATAAATCATACAAAACCCCAAACAATTCTGGAACTCTATAAACACCCTTCTCAAGCCTGGTACCACAAATAACCCCTTGTCCTGACACTAGCAAATCTGACAGAAATTGCCAAACTATTTAATACCTTCTTCACCTTCCATTGCTGAGTTGACCGTCCTTCCCCAATAACATCCCCTAGCCACCTCCTCCAAGCTTCCACCCCATCTCCTCCCACTCCCTATTTTGAACTTAAACCTGTATCCTGGCCTCATAAAAGAAATTTCTCTATAAACTTAAACCTTGCACCAATGCTCTGACAACATTTCCTCCTCCTTCTTAAAATTGCCTCTGACAGTGTTGCTCTCCTATCAGCATCTGATCAATAGATCACTTCTTTCGAAGGTCATATGTACTTAAAACTATGGCGTTCTGCTTTATTCTTCCACTACACAAGGGTGGCAAAACTGTAACTTCTCCTTCAGCCCCATGGCCATCCTATCTCCCATCTCCTAAACTTCTCGAGAAAAATGCATTGTTAACATACAGCTCATGCCATTCCTAACGAACATCAACTGTTCTCTCTCCTGCAAACCGGCTTCATAGGTGGACAAAATCTCCAACACAGCCCTTCTCTCCTTTTTACACTCTCTATCAATTCAGCCCGAGATTCTGGTAACTTAGTTTCATCTGTTCTATTAGATTTATCTAAAGCTTTTGATACCGTCACACACCCATCTACTAAACCATCTATCTAAACTTAACATTTCCCCAAAAATTCTTTCACGGTTCTCCAGCTATCTCTCTGACAGGTCCCCAGCAGTGACATGGGGCCAATCCTCTTCCACCTTCCTTCCAACACCCACAGGAGTTCCCCAAAGGTTCTATTCTTGTACTGGCTATTTAACACATCCATTAATGATTTCCACAAGCCATTCCAAACACCAAAATTGTCAATATGCAGGCGACTCTACTCTGATCTGCTATGTCTCCAACCAAACTGAACTCAGAGTCTCTAACTCAATCTGCCCTTCTCAACCACTGAAAATGGATGCTACAAAACCACCTCTCATAGCAGCTAACTAGAACTAAAAATCCTCTATTCACTCCTTCCAAATCCACTCCCATTGACAAAAACTCATTTCAAATTACCAGCCTCAGCTCTATCATTGATATTGTTCCCTCCACCAAACTCTTGGGGTCACCATTGATGAACACCTGGAAATTCAATACCCATATCCAACTTAACATCAAAGAAAACCCACATAAAACTCAGCCTACTCACCATGAATAATCACTTCCTCTCCCTCTGCTAGACTGACCTGGCCTACATATCTTCTCCCATCTCTTCTATGTGGCACTCCCTCTGCTTACTAATTTATCTTTTCACCCTTACCTCCAAACTAGAAGTATGCTACAACAAAATCTCCCAGGTCTGACACAAAGCAAAAAGCCTCCTATCACCACTGCTCCTCCCTACTAACTTTAAACTGGCTTGAACTCCCATCCAATGGAGCTTCCTCCAAATTGTCTCAGCCCACAGAGTTACTATTTCAACCCACCAGCTGCCCTGCTTTATCTAATATCCCTCCTACCTTAGCCCCAAGATCCCTTAGATCCACTCACCAAAACCTCATTACCATCCACAAACCTAAGCTGACCTGCTGGTCAGCCTTTACTCTCCCTTCACTCTAGCTAAAAATTGAGGTGCCCTGCCCTCACTTTGAGGGCCTGTGATAACCCTAAACTTACCTTCAAAGACTACTTCACTTCCTACCTATTTCTTCACAGAAAATGTAACTGCACTCTTCACCCCATACCTCCCAAACTCCCCTCTTCCTTCTCTCTGGCTAACCTCCTTCCCTTCAAACCTCTCACTTATACCCCGGGCTATAATTTGCAAGCAATCTCCACCCAGCCTCTCTCAATGCCTCTCATCCTTTCATAACTACTTTTGCAACATCTTAGCTATAAGCATTGGATACCTTTCCTTTCTACTACTTTCGACCTGGTATATAATTGTCTGACTACATATTGAATGCAATGTAAATTAATATTTTTTCCTTTTTTATTTCAATTTTGTTATGTAACTTAGCAATGTGAAAATTCTATATGTTATGTAACTTGTTATGTGTGGGCCACTTGGCTTAGCAATGTGAAAATCATATATTCTATGTAACTTGTTATGTGGAACTTTTCTCCCAGACTCACTGAAAATGAGCTCTCGAGCCAGTGTGGACTCCGGTCACCGAATTAGAATAAATAAATAAATAAGCCGATTCTTATTTTGGAAGGAAATATCAGTTGTGTTTTAATAACTTTTTCTAGTGATTTTATAAGGGGGAATACATGTCTTCATTTTGAGGTGACAGGAGGAGTAGGCATTATTAAATCTAATTACTTGACTTCTATTTTCAGAGGAGAGCTCAGGCAGATTTAGAATCAGATCTTTGTGTAGCTGAATATAAATTTCACAATAGGATCTTGGATGAGTGATTTTGCTGTGAACATGGCTGCAATAGAGCTCTGTGTGCTCTTTCGATGCCGAAAGAAAGAGCTTCCGGTAGATTTAAAGCTTTAGGAAGCCATGCAGTTAAAAAGGTCACTATGTTGTCTCCTTCCATTACTTCTGGTATGCTAAAGATTCTGATATTATTCCTTCTTGACCGGTTTTCTAAGTCATTGATTTTGTTGCTAAGCCTATTGTTTTGCTGTAGAAGTTGTTCAATATTCCTTTCTCTCTCGATTAATCTGCTGTCTATGCCAGATACTGATTCCTCCAAAGCTGTTATTTAAATTGTCTGCTGTTTTAAGATATCACTTAATAGTTCAATCTGTTTTGTTGAATCTTCTTTGATTTTGTCTACTTTAAGGTCTAGCTTGTCTATTTTCAGCATCAAGTCTTGAATATTTTCTAGTACTGAATGTAGTTCTTTTTTCATAATGTTTTCCTGCTGAGTAGATTTGGCAAGACCCATGTTTCCCCCGCTGTAGTTCTCTCTTCTTTCTTCTTTGAAGTATGACAGGAAAAATATAAAGATCATCAGTTGAAAAAATACACCAATAGATAGCTTGTTTTCTGGATTGTAGACTGATCTTTTTCAAGTTATTATTGGTGAATTTTATGTATAATTCCTGTCTGAAAATTTCAGATATTTCAGAGTAGAAAGTTAGTGCTGCTTTCAGTGTGCCATCCAACCCACCCATACAATTATAATGTTCATATTAACCTCTACACGATCTAACATTTAATGAAACTGATTCTGTCTTTTCTTGCTAGTTATACAAGCATATAATGCTATAACTCGGTAAGCATGTCCTCTCCACCTCACATTCACAACAGTTAACATTTTCTTCCTTATTAATGTTACAACTCTATATTCTCTGTTTCTGTTAAATTTTTTACTTTATTACCTTCTATTTTCTTTAAACATTTCTTGTACATATTGTACCACACTATTAACCTTTTCCTGAGTGCTATCTCTCATTTTACATTTTTTATTTCTCTCATCACAGTACCATCTTCCTTTACTAATCTGCTTAAGAAACTCTTGTAAAAATATATTTGCTTATATAACAATTCTTGTATTTTTACTTGATTTATTTGATGTCATTCTTTTTGTCATATAATTCTTATGTTCTAAATGTCCAATGCATTGTTATATGTTCTTTTATATTTTTCTTTCTCTACTTTTCTCTCCTTATATTGCCACTGTAAAAAAAAAAAAAAAAAAAAAAAATATATATATAAATATATATATATATATTTCCCCTTAAATATCATCCCCCATTTAAACCAATTTTTATAAAATGTTCTCATAGTAATATATTTCCATAACAGTAATATTAATATATTTTCTTCTTCATTGCATGCTTTCTTATTGATCATTTCATTCCTTTGCCTATTTTATATATTCTTTGGTTTCCTTTATCTCTAGCCAGATTACAAGATGATCAGAAAAGTCCATAAATTTTTGCCCCAAATTTTTTACATACCACATCTTATAACTTAATAAGGGTACAGACCAAGTACCAAGGAGATGTTTTTATTGTCCAAATACCTAAACGCTTTTACACAAAATACATTTTCGAAAATATTCATCAAAGGCAAAACAGCAAATGAACAATGTACTTCACTTAAATAAATCCATCAAACCAGCAATAAACCAATAGTTTCATTGAAACAATTATGTGTAAACGTTTCAATTAAAAATAATTTGAAACTTAAAAGGAGACACAAGCATCAGTCTTTCACTGGTACGAATAAAACACAAGTTACAAAAACCATCATAATATATGACAGTATAAAATAATAAGTGTATGTGCAAGTGTAAATAAGAACAATGATAATAATGTAAAATTTAAAAAATTGTATATATATGTTTATATGTATATGAATAAATGTGAAACATGAATAAAAATTACAATGGTTTTATTGGACAGAATTATTTTTTGCATACTAATAATTTAGGGGTCGGTAATCAAGGAACTGACACCCGAACCTATAGGGAAAGCTTGGATGCCTTGCACTACTATATGGACAAATGTAAACGTTTGGGCTGTGACAATACTTTTCTCAAGGAATGTTTAAGTAGGAACATAGTTCCTAAAGGTTTGAGGGTTTGTAAATACCCCAACCGTGTTGAAAATGGGTCTGTATTTCATTCCGAACTTATAAAAATTTTTGACAAATGTGGTTTAGACGTAGTTAGGGCCCTTATTGTGGAAAATGAAAGAATTAGAGAAACTTTGCTGGAGAAAATGGAATCTATCAATTCCGTTGTTATTCAAAGGGGGGTAAAACCCTATATTTTAATA
>NW_025055520.1:0-5803 GCF_019279795.1 Protopterus annectens
GGGGGATCCTCTCCATGGGCTTTGCCCAGGATAAGGCTTGTCAGGCTAATGGGCTAATTTCCAGGGTCGGTGGAGGCACCGCTTTGTGAAGTGGGACCACAGTTGGGCCTCCTGGGTCATCCAGAGGTAAGACTTTGATTAAACAGCTGTCCTAGCTGTGGGTTAAATTTCCCTCATTGAGTTCGGAGCACAGCCGGGACACCATCAGGTCCCATGGATGCTGTGTTTTTGCTTTGGAGAGCAGTTCTCACGGGGATGTTTGGGGCTGCAATTTGGTATAGATATCTCTCGGGGGGAGAGTTTGCACTGAACCTGTCAGCCAGTATGTTGGCAATGTCTGTAGGATCAGTAATCTACATCATTTTGAACTAGTTCTGAGCATATCTGGGAGTTTCCTCCAGGTGTCTAACATAGCTAAAGAAGGCCTTATGATTGTCTTTTGAGTCTTTAGCTATTTTTCTCTCAAATTTGCTTTGGATGATTTTATGAGAGCTCTTAGTTTTTACTTATAGTGATCAAGGGTGTCTTCCCTTTTTAAGGATTTTGCTGTATCTTGTAGTAGCTTCCTCCTTTTATTGTAGAGTTTGTTTATGGCTGGGGTCCACCAGACTGGGCCTTTGGTACTAAGAGTCTTTGTTTTGTTTGGGATTGCCTTATCCATGCAGTCCTGCAGGTGCTGGTAGAAGCCGTCTGTAAGTGATTCAGCGGCTTGAGTACTGTTTTCCACCAGCTCGGGCGCCTTAAACGGGACCACACTAATCTTTAGTAGTGTGAAGTCGGTTTTTGCGTAGTTCCTTACTGTGGTTTTTTTATTTCAGGTGGGGTGGAATGAGGACCTCCAGCGAGATTAGTTTGTGATCTGATCTCACCAGTGAGGGGTATACTCATGTTGAACATTGTGCTCCCATGTTTGATGATGAGATCAAGTATGTTATCTCCTCTTGGGGGATGGTGACTAGTTGTTCCATGGCATTTGAGTTTATGAATTCCAGGAACTTTTGGGCTAGGGTGTTTGGGCTTGAGTAGTGTTCCCAGTCTATATTAGGGTAATTGAAGTCACCTAGTATGATGGTGTTTGGTGATACATTTATCCTCTAGTGTTTTCAGGAAGGCCATGTGAGGTTCCTGAGTTTGTGGGGGTGGCCTGTAACATGCTACAATTTGCAGAGCAGTCTTGCCTATGGTTAATTGCACCTGGATGGTCTCCGATGCATCGTGCGTCCACCAGTCTTGAGGTGTGGGGGTCCTTAATGAATATGGATACCCCCCTTTCTTGGTATTGTCCCGGGTTTTGGGGCGGAGCATGATATGAGGTAAAACCTGATAGCTGGGGTGCTCTCAGGAGCCTTGAACCAGGTTTCTGTCACAGCACAGACATCGATGTTCTCCATACTGAGAAGGGCCTCGAGTGCATTTTGAGATTGAGACTTCTGGCATTGAGCAGCATTACCCTTAGTTTTTTCCTTTTGTGTTCTAGGGTGGTAGTTTAGAATTTGAGCCTTGCCTAAAAAGGCACTATGGGGGTGGCAAGAGCCTTTGCCAATATCCGAATCCCAGGGGGGACAGGTGCAAGCCGTCCCCCAACAGCGTGGCTTGTCCAGCATGTCATCCCAGGCAGACAGATACTGGATCCCCTTTGAATGACACCAGTGTTTAAGCCAATTGTTAAAGCTGATCATCTTATCTCTGTATTGTGGCATCACTCTTGGTGAAGGTAGGATACTGCTCAAGGTCAGGGTCATACCTGCCTGGGCTACATAGTCAGAGAGCTCCTCAATGTCTCTTTTCATGTAGTCCAAAGGGGGTCGTCTCAGGTCGTTTACACCAGCGTGGACAATGACTGAGTCATATTTGTACTTGCTGTTGAGAGACCTGAGTGCTTGCGTTATGTGGCGGATTCTAGCGCCCGACAGGCAGCTTACTGTGACCTTCTCCTTACTCAGTCTGGTGTGCGGGGCATCAGTGTGTCTGACTATGGAGTCCCCAAAGACTAGTGTGTCTGGCATTGTGTTTGCTACTGTGACTGTTTGACACTCTGACTGTGAGGTCTATGTGTTGCAGGTGTTGTGTTCTGAGGTGGTGGTTGTTTGGGTGTCTGCTTTGGTGGCCGCTGCTGTTTTGGTAGATTTTTGATCAGAGCCTCCGAGTATGTCTTTGTGTGTTTATGTGTATGATTTGAGGTTGTAATGGTGCTATGTGAGACTGGGTCTATAGTGTGTGGGTAACCCTCCCCTTTGACTGGTCTTGCCAGTCCTGTTTAAAGAGCTCAGCCTCCATTTTGGGCCCATGTTGCATCTCCATGTATTTGTGTTTTGGGGGAGGAGGAGAGGGTTTTTGTGAAGGGCAATTGTAACATTGCCTCAGTATTCCCAGGTTCACCAGCTGAGCAGGAGAGGACACTAGCAACTGATCCCCACATGCTAGAAGGATAGACAAAAACTTTAAAAAGATTCAGGGGCGTGACCAGAAATGGGGTTTTCCTTTTTGGGGGACTATCTATGACAAGAGTGCCTAAAGGGTTTAAATACTGTAGGAGCAAGTGCTAGGTTTAAAGAAAAGAATAGTCTAAGTCAAGTGGGGATGATCTTTTAGTTATAGGATAAGCTGATTAGATCAGTAGTATAGGAGGAAGGTAGTTTTTAAAGGGGAAAAATTTTAAGAGTGGACTTTTGGGGGAATAGTTTAAACCTGCCCAAGGGTGCCCTAGTGTGAAAATGGCATGAAAAACCGGGTTTTTATACCAGGGGCTGGAAAAGCTAGAAACTGGCCCAAAAAGACCAATAAACTACTAGTTACTGGCTGAAACCTCACAAAACTGGACAAAAGGCTCAATGCTTTCCCACTGGAAGCAAGGTAACCTTTTTCCCAAATAAGGCAAGGAAAAAGTAAAAGGAACTACAAACCCAAAACCCAGGAATCAGCAACCCGAAACTGGACTAAACTTAAAAAAAAAAAAGATATTTTTTTTTTTCACAGAACAGGCAGAAACAGGTAAAAAAACTTATAAATGCTATGAATCAGCTACTACAGCTTAAAAAGAATTTGCTACAAATAATAAAAAGAAAAAAAGGATTAAGTGCAAAAAATTTTTAAAATAGTAAAACAGCTTCATTTAAAAAAAAGGGGGCAAAATAAGTTAGGTATTCAGATAAAGCAAAAAAATTATATTAGTATCAAAAAAAATCATTCAGCTCAGAACAGAGTCCAGTCCTCCCAAAAGAGTGGACCCCTTTCCTTTAACTGGCCAAGCCCAAGTGCTTAAACCAGAACAAAACACTTAGAACAACAGACACTGAGCCTCAATCAGCAGCCCCAACCCAGAAGGATGTAAGCTGCCCGACCACAGTGCGGGCCACAAACCCCCCAAAAAACAACTGGTCAAGCCCAAGTGCTAATAAAAAGACTAGAAATGATAGCTACACTTTAATCAAGTTACTACCAGCAAAAAATACAACTGAATATTTTAAAAAATGCCTGGATTGGGCCAAGACAAACAAAGCCAGATTCAGCGGATCCAGTCTATAAACGAGGTGTTTTTAAAAGCAGTTCAAATATGCACATAAAGCTTTAAAGAAATTACTAGAAGGACAGAGTCCAGCCCCCCCAAAAGTGCAGAACAAAAATAAAAAAACTGGTCCCCAAGTGCTTAAACCAGAATAAATAAAGAATAACAGACACTGAGCTCAATCAGCATTTCCCCAAACTTAGAAGGATGTAAGCTACCTGTTCTCCCCTACAGTGCAGAAAAAACCCTTTCCCTAATGTAAAACTGTTCAACCCCAGGTGTTTAAAACTAAAACTTTGAGTTCAAAATAAAAAACAAGGTACTTTTAAGATGCGAGAAAAATAAAGTAAGAAAAACACAAAAATATATATATTTTTTTTGAAAGGAAAAAGAGAAAAAAGAAAAAAAACTTCCCGGAAAAAAAACCGGGCCCTTTTTTTTAAAAAAAAAAAAAAGCCCCGAAAAAAACCCCAAAAAAAAAAAAAACCCCAACCCAAAACCCAAAAAAACCCCCAAAAAAAACCCCCCAAAAGAAAAAGAAAAATACAAAAAAAAAAAAAAAGAAAAAAAAAAAAAAAAACCCCTTTTTTTTTTTTGGGGGGAAATTTTTTAAATAATTTTTTTTAAAAAACCCCAAAGGGGGTTTGGGAAAAAAGGGAAAAAAAAAAAAAACCCCCCCCAAAAAAAAAAAAAAAAAAAAAACCGGGTTTAGGCCCCCCAAAAAAAACCCCCCTGTTTTCCCCTTTTGGAAAAAATTTTTAAAAATTTTTTCCCAAAACCCCCAAAACCAAAAAACAAACCGAAAAAAAATTTAAAAAAAAAAAAAAAAAAAAAAACAAAAAAGAAGGGAAAATTTTTTTTTTAAAAAAAAAAAAAAAATAGAAAAAAAATTTTATAAAATTTTTTAAAAAAAAAAAGGGGGTTTTTTGGGGGGGGGGAAAAAAAGAAAAAAAAAACCAAAAAAAAAAAAAGGGCAAAACCCCAAAAAAAAAGGAAAAAAAACAAAAATTTTTTAAATTTTTAAAAAAGGGGGGGAAAATTTTTCCCCAAAAAAAAAAAAACCCCAAAAAATTTTTGGGAAAAAATTTTTTTCCCCCCTTTTTTAAAAAAAAAAAAAAAAAAAGGGGTTTTTATAAAAAAAAAAAGAACCCAAAAAAACCAAAAAAAAAATTTTTTTAAAGGGGGGCTTTGGGTTTCCCCTTTTAAAAATTTTAAAAACCCCCCCAAAAAAAAAAAAAAGGAAATTTAAAGTTTTAAAAAAAACCCCAAAAAACCCTTTTTTAAAAAACCCCCTTTTTAAAAAAATTTTAAAAAAACCCCCCCCCCGGGGGGGCAAAAAAATTTTAAAAAAAAAAAAAAGAAAATAAAAAAAACCCCCCAATTTAAATTAAAAAAAAAAAAAAAAAAAAAATAAAAAAAAAAAAACCAAAAAAAAGTTTTAAAAGGGGGCCCCCCCTTTTTTTAAAAAAAATTTAAAACAAAAAACCCCCAAAATTTTTAAAAACAAAAGGGAAAAAACCCCCCAAAAAAAAAAAAAAAAACCCTTTTTTAAACCAAAAAAAAACCCCCCCAAAAAAAAGGAAATAAAACCCGAATTGGAAAAACTCTATCCCCCACTGAAAAATGCAGAAAACTCCCACTGAAAAACCTAGTTTTAAAGAAAGTTTTTTAAAACCCGGGGCCCCTAAAAAAAAATTTTAAGAACAAGTTTTTAAACAAACAACCCCCAAAAACTTAATAAGGGGAATTTCCAAATCCTCACAACGTGTGCTAAAAAAATCCGAAAAAGTGCTAAAACAACAAAAAAAAAGCAAAAAAAACAAAAAAAAAAATAAATGTTTTAAATTTTTCCCATTTGCATGCCCCTTTTTTACTCACGTAAAAGGCTGAACCTAAATGATTTTAAACAGAAAGGAAACCTGAAAGTTTTTAAAAAAGAAAACTAAAAAACCAAAGGTGCTTATTTAAATGACCAAATCCAGAATACCTCAAACAATTTCCCCCACTGAAATCCGTCGGCTAAAACAAAGGAATTAGCCAAAACACCCCCCAAAAAATAGGAAATAAAGCCCGAATTGGAAAAATCTTCCCAATACTTAGAAAAATGCAGAAATTTTTCCCGCTAAAAAAACAGGAGTTTAAATGAAAGTTTTAAAAGAAAACCAAGAAAAAGAGTTTAATCCAAAAATTTATCAAAAACCCCAGTGCAATAATACAATTTCCATTAATCCTAACCCGTAAACAGCGAAAAATCCAGACACAAAGGCAAAACAAAAAAAAGAAATAAAGGGAAAAAAA
>NW_025055521.1:0-7490 GCF_019279795.1 Protopterus annectens
TGTTTCAGCTTTCTGCATAGAAAAAATACCCCTGGAAAGTTGTTTTTCTCCAAGAGGAAAAAGCTAGGAGGCTGAAACTCTGCAGGTGTGTAGGGTACTATCCACCCTACAAAGGGTAGGGCAATCCTGGTTCTGGCTTAACTGCCAGTTTCAGTATGACCATTTATTGTTTTTAGCTTATCTATGCATTTCAAGCATGTTTCTGCATAGAGAAAAAATAACCCTGGAAAGTTGTTTTTCTCCAAGAGGGAAAAAGCTAGGAGGCTGAAACTCTGCAGGTGTGTAGGGTACTATCCACCCTACAAAGGGGTAGGGCAATCCTGGTTCTGGCTTAACTGCCAGTTTCAGTATGACCGTTTATTGTTTTTAGCTTTCCCTATGCATTTCAAGCATGTTTCTGCATAGAGAAAAAATAACCCTGGAAAGTTGTTTTTCTCCAAGAGGGAAAAAGCTAGGAGGCTGAAACTCTGCAGGTGTGTAGGGTATAATCCACCCTACAAAGGGGTAGGGCAATCCTGGTTCTGGCTTAACTGCCAGTTTCAGTATGACCGTTTATTGTTTTTAGCTTTCTTTTTGCATTTCAAGCATGTTTCTGCATAGAGAAAAAAATACCTGTGGAAAGTTGTTTTTCTCCAAGAGGGAAAAAGCTAGGAGGCTGAAGCTCTGCAGATGTGTAGGCTACTATCCACCCTACGAAGGGGTAGGGCAATCCTGGTTCTGGCTTAACAGCCAGTTTCAGTATGACCGTTTATTGTTTTTAGCTTTTCCTATGCATTTCAAGCATGTTTCTGCATAGAGAAAAAATAACCCTGGAAAGTTGTTTTTCTCCAAGAGGGAAAAAGCTAGGAGGCTGAAACTCTGCAGGTGTCTTGGGTACTATCCACCCTACAAAGGTATGACAATCCTGGTTCTGACTTAACTGCCGGTTTCAGTATGACCGTTTATTGTTTTTAGCTTTCCCTATGCATTTCAAGCATGTTTTTGCATAGAGAAAAAATTCCCCTCGAAAGTTGTTTTTCTCCAAGAGGGAAAAAGCTAGGAGGCTGAAACTGTGCAGGTGTGTAGGGTATAATCCACCCTGCAAAGGGGTAGGGCAATGCTGGTTCTGGCTTAACGGCCAGTTTCAGTATGACCGTTTATTGTTTTTAGCTTTCTTTTTGCATTTCAAGCATGTTTCTGCATAGAGAAAAAAAATACCTGTGGAAAGTTGTTTTTCTCCAAGAGGGAAAAATCTAGGAGGCTGAAACTCTGCAGGTGTGTATGGTACTATCCACCCTACAAAGGGGTAGGGCAATCCTGGTTCTGGCTTAACTGCTAGTTTCAGTATGACCGTTTATTGTTTTTAGCTTTTCCTATGCATTTCAAGCATGTTTCTGCATAGAGAAAAAATAACCCTGGAAAGTTGTTTTTCTCCAAGAGAGAAAAAGCTAGGAGGCTGAAACTCTGCAGGTGTGTAGGGTATTATCCACCCTACAAAGGGGTAGGGCAATCCTGGTTCTGGCTTAACTGCCAGTTTCAGTATGACCGTTTATTGTTTTTAGCTTTCCCTATGCATTTCAAGCATGTTTCTGCATAGAGAGAAAAAACACCTGTGGAAAGTTGTTTTTCTCCAAGAGGGAAAAAGCTAGGAGGCTGAAACTGTGCAGGTGTGTAGGGTATAATCCACCCTGCAAAGGGGTAGGGCAATCCTGGTTCTGGATTAACTGCCAGTTTCAGTATGACCGTTTATTGTTTTTAGCTTCCCCTATGCATTTCAAGCATGTTTCTGCATAGTGAAAAAATAACCCTGGAAAGTTGTTTTTCTCCAAGAGGAAAAAAGCTAGGAAGCTGAAACTCTGCAGGTGTGTAGGGTACTATCCACCCTACAAAGGGCTAGGGCAATCCTGGTTCTGGCTTAACTGCCAGTTTCAGTATGACCGTTTATTGTTTTAGCTTTCTTTTTGCATTTCAAGCATGTTTCTGCATAGAGAAAAAAATACCTGTGGAAAGTTGTTTTTCTCCAAGAGGGAAAAAGCTAGGAGGCTGAAACTCTGCAGGTGTGTAGGGTACTATCCACCCTACAAAGGGGTATGGCAATCCTGGTTCTGGCTTAACTGCCAGTTTCAATATGACCGTTTATTGTTTTAGCTTTCCCTATGTATTTCAAGCATGTTTTTGCATAGAGAAAAAATTCCCCTGGAAAGTTGTTTTTCTCCAAGAGGGAAAAAGCTAAGAGGCTGAAACTCTGCAGGTGTGTAGGCTACTATCCACCCTACAAAGGGGTAGGGCAATCCTGGTTCTGGCTTAACAGCCAGTTTCAGTATGACCGTTTATTGTTTTTAGCTTTTCCTATGCATTTCAAGCATGTTTCTGCATAGAGAAAAAATAACCCTGGAAAGTTGTTTTTCTCCAAGAGGGAAAAAGCTAGGAGGCTGAAACTCTGCAGGTGTCTTGGGTACTATCCACCCTACAGAAAGGTATGACAATCCTGGTTCTGACTTAACTGCCAGTTTCAGTATGACCGTTTATTGTTTTTAGCTTTCCCTATGCATTTCAAGCATGTTTTTGCATAGAGAAAAAATTCCCTGGAAAGTTGTTTTTCTCCAAGAGGGAAAAAGCTAGGAGGCTGAAACTGTGCAGGTGTGTAGGGTATAATCCACCCTGCAAAGGGGTAGGGCAATCCTGGTTCTGGCTTAACGGCCAGTTTCAGTATGACCGTTTATTGTTTTTAGCTTTCTTTTTGCATTTCAAGCATGTTTCTGCATAGAGAAAAAATACCTGTGGAAAGTTGTTTTTCTCCAAGAGGGAAAAAGCTAGGAGGCTGAAACTCTGCAGGTGTGTAGGCTACTATCCACCCTACAAAGGGGTAGGGCAATCCTGGTTCTGGCTTAACAGCCAGTTTCAGTATGACCGTTTATTGTTTTTAGCTTTTCCTATGCATTTCAAGCATGTTTCTGCATAGAGAAAAAATAACCCTGGAAAGTTGTTTTTCTCCAAGAGGGAAAAAGCTAGGAGGCTGAAACTCTGCAGGTGTCTTGGGTACTATCCACCCTACAGAAAGGTATGACAATCCTGGTTCTGACTTAACTGCCAGTTTCAGTATGACCGTTTATTGTTTTTAGCTTTCCCTATGCATTTCAAGCATGTTTTTGCATAGAGAAAAAATTCCCCTCGAAAGTTGTTTTTCTCCAAGAGGGAAAAAGCTAGGAGGCTGAAACTGTGCAGGTGTGTAGGGTATAATCCACCCTGCAAAGTGGTAGGCAATCCTGGTTCTGGCTTAACGGCCAGTTTCAGTATGACCGTTTATTGTTTTTAGCTTTCTTTTTGCATTTCAAGCATGTTTCTGCATAGAGAAAAAAAATACCTGTGGAAAGTTGTTTTTCTCCAAGAGGGAAAAATCTAGGAGGCTGAAACTCTGCAGGTGTGTATGGTACTATCCACCCTACAAAGGGGTAGGGCAATCCTGGTTCTGGCTTAACTGCTAGTTTCAGTATGACCGTTTATTGTTTTTAGCTTTTCCTATGCATTTCAAGCATGTTTCTGCATAGAGAAAAAAATAACCCTGGAAAGTTGTTTTTCTCCAAGAGAGAAAAAGCTAGGAGGCTGAAACTCTGCAGGTGTGTAGGGTATTATCCACCCTACAAAGGGGTAGGGCAATCCTGGTTCTGGCTTAACTGCCAGTTTCAGTATGACCGTTTATTGTTTTTAGCTTTCCCTATGCATTTCAAGCATGTTTCTGCAGAGAGAAAAAAACACCTGTGGAAAGTTGTTTTTCTCCAAGAGGGAAAAAGCTAGGAGGCTGAAACTGTGCAGGTGTGTAGGGTATAATCCACCCTGCAAAGGGGTAGGGCAATCCTGGTTCTGGATTAACTGCCAGTTTCAGTATGACTGTTTATTGTTTTTAGCTTCCCTATGCATTTCAAGCATGTTTCTGCATAGTGAAAAAATAACCCTGGAAAGTTGTTTTTCTCCAAGAGGAAAAAATCTAGGAAGCTGAAACTCTGCAGGTGTGTAGGGTACTATCCACCCTACAAAGGGCTAGGGCAATCCTGGTTCTGGCTTAACTGCCAGTTTCAGTATGACCGTTTATTGTTTTAGCTTTCTTTTTGCATTTCAAGCATGTTTCTGCATAGAGAAAAAAATACCTGTGGAAAGTTGTTTTTCTCCAAGAGGGAAAAAGCTAGGAGGCTGAAACTCTGCAGGTGTGTAGGGTACTATCCACCCTACAAAGGGGTATGGCAATCCTGGTTCTGGCTTAACTGCCAGTTTCAATATGACCGTTTATTGTTTTTAGCTTTCCCTATGTATTTCAAGCATGTTTTTGCATAGAGAAAAAATTCCCTGGAAAGTTTTTTTTCTCCAAGAGGGAAAAAGCTAGGAGGCTGAAACTCTGCAGGTGTGTAGGCTACTATCCACCCTACAAAGGGGTAGGGCAATCCTGGTTCTGGCTTAACAGCCAGTTTCAGTATGACCGTTTATTGTTTTTAGCTTTTCCTATGCATTTCAAGCATGTTTCTGCATAGAGAAAAAATAACCCTGGAAAGTTGTTTTTCTCCAAGAGGGAAAAAGCTAGGAGGCTGAAACTCTGCAGGTGTCTTGGGTACTATCCACCCTACAGAAAGGTATGACAATCCTGGTTCTGACTTAACTGCCAGTTTCAGTATGACCGTTTATTGTTTTAGCTTTCCCTATGCATTTCAAGCATGTTTTTGCATAGAGAAAAAATTCCCCTGGAAAGTTGTTTTTCTCCAAGAGGGAAAAAGCTAGGAGGCTGAAACTGTGCAGGTGTGTAGGGTATAATCCACCCTGCAAAGGGGTAGGGCAATCCTGGTTCTGGCTTAACTGCCAGTTTCAGTATGACCGTTTATTGTTTTTAGCTTTCTTTTTGCATTTCAAGCATGTTTCTGCATAGAGAAAAAAATACCTGTGGAAAGTTGTTTTTCTCCAAGAGGGAAAAATCTAGGAGGCTGAAACTCTGCAGGTGTGTATGGTACTATCCACCCTACAAAGGGGTAGGGCAATCCTGGTTCTGGCTTAACTGCCAGTTTCAGTATGACCGTTTATTGTTTTTAGCTTTTCCTATGCATTTCAAGCATGTTTCTGCATAGAGAAAAAATAACCCTGGAAAGTTGTTTTTCTCCAAGAGGAAAAAAGCTAGGAGGCTGAAACTCTGCAGGTGTGTAGGGTATTATCCACCCTACAAAGGGGTAGGGCAATCCTGGTTCTGGCTTAACTGCCAGTTTCAGTATGACCGTTTATTGTTTTAGCTTTCCCTATGCATTTCAAGCATGTTTCTGCATAGAGAAAAAAACACCTGTGGAAAGTTGTTTTTCTCCAAGAGGGAAAAAGCTAGGAGGCTGAAACTGTGCAGGTGTGTAGGGTATAATCCACCCTGCAAAGGGGTAGGGCAATCCTGGTTCTGGATTAACTGCCAGTTTCAGTATGACCGTTTATTGTTTTTAGCTTTCCCTATGCATTTCAAGCATGTTTTTGCATAGAAAAAATAACCCTGGAAAGTTTTTTTTCTCCAAGAGGAAAAAGCTAGGAGGCTGAAACTCTGCAGGTGTGTAGGGTACTATCCACCCTACAAAGGGGTAGGGCAATCCTGGTTCTGGCTTAACTGCCAGTTTCAGTATGACCGTTTATTGTTTTTAGCTTTTCCTATGCATTTCAAGCATGTTTCTGCATAGAGAAAAAATAACCCTGGAAAGTTGTTTTTCTCCAAGAGGGAAAAAGCTAGGAGGCTGAAACTCTGCAGGTGTCTTGGGTACTATCCACCCTACAGAAAGGTATGACAATCCTGGTTCTGACTTAACTGCCAGTTTCAGTATGACCGTTTATTGTTTTAGCTTTCCCTATGCATTTCAAGCATGTTTTTGCATAGAGAAAAAATTCCCCTGGAAAGTTGTTTTTCTCCAAGAGGGAAAAAGCTAGGAGGCTGAAACTGTGCAGGTGTGTAGGGTATAATCCACCCTGCAAAGGGGTAGGGCAATCCTGGTTCTGGCTTAACTGCCAGTTTCAGTATGACCGTTTATTGTTTTTAGCTTTCTTTTTGCATTTCAAGCATGTTTCTGCATAGAGAAAAAATACCTGTGGAAAGTTGTTTTTCTCCAAGAGGGAAAAAGCTAGGAGGCTGAAACTCTGCAGGTGTGTATGGTACTATCCACCCTACAAAGGGGTAGGGCAATCCTGGTTCTGGCTTAACTGCCAGTTTCAGTATGACCGTTTATTGTTTTAGCTTTTCCTATGCATTTCAAGCATGTTTCTGCATAGAGAAAAAATAACCCTGGAAAGTTGTTTTTCTCCAAGAGAGAAAAAGCTAGGAGGCTGAAACTCTGCAGGTGTGTAGGGTACTATCCACCCTACAAAGGGGTAGGGCAATCCTGGTTCTGGCTTAACTGCCAGTTTCAGTATGACCGTTTATTGTTTTTAGCTTTCCCTATGCATTTCAAGCATGTTTCTGCATAGAGAAAAAAACACCTGTGGAAAGTTGTTTTTCTCCAAGAGGGAAAAAGCTAGGAGGCTGAAACTGTGCAGGTGTGTAGGGTATAATCCACCCTGCAAAGGGGTAGGGCAATCCTGGTTCTGGATTAACTGCCAGTTTCAGTATGACCTGCAGAGTTTCATCTTCCTAGATTTTTTCCTCTTGGAGAAAAACAGCTTTCCAGTGTTATTTTTTCACTATGCAGAAACATGCTTGAAATGCATAGGGGAAGCTAAAAACAATAAACGGTCATACTGAAACTGGCAGTTAATCCAGAACCAGGATTGCACTACCCCTTTGCAGGTTGGATTATACCCTACACACCTGCACAGTTTCAGCCTCCTAGCTTTTTCCCTCTTGGAGAAAAACAACTTTCCACAGGTGTCGTGGCTCCATGAGGAAAACTAGGCAATAAGCGGTCATGCTGGCTGGTTAATGAGAACCAGATGCCCAGGGTGGATATCTACACAGGATTCGGCCTCCTGCTCTCTTGGAGAAGGCTAACACTCAGGGACTAGCCTGAAACGTGTGACGTAGGGCGCTGTGGGCGGGTCATGCTGGCGGTTGGCAGAACGTTGCTGCCCGGTGGTGCCATGCACGTTCGGCCTCTGGTTTTCCGCCTGGCAGACTTTCCGCAGTGTTTTCTGTCTGAGCAGGCTCTGAAAATAAACAATAAGCGGTCATGAAACTGGCGTTAAGCAGACCAGGATATGCAGTGGATATACCCTGCGGTTCAGCCTCTAGCCTTGGAAAACAACTCTTCTGTGCTAAAATGCATGAAAGCTAACAAAACTGCTTGAAACTGGCAGTTAAAGACAGATTGTACAGGGTGGATGTACCAGACACCTGCAGGGTTTCACCTCTTGGAAAACAACTTTCAGGGTTTTTTCTTGCGAAACATGCTGAAATGCAGAAGCTAAAAAAGCGGTATACTGAAATGGCAGTAACAACCCCGGGGTGGACACCCTGCAGTTCGCCATTTCCTCTTGGAAAACAACTTTCCCTTCGAAACATCTTGAGTCTAAAA
>NW_025055522.1:0-7672 GCF_019279795.1 Protopterus annectens
AGCCAAATGTCATTGCCTGTCACCCACCTACATCAGCTAACTTGAGGACTATCATTCTCTCGTGTGGTACATCATTCCCTCTCTCTTGCTAGTAATGCTCTTACTGTCCCTTGCGCAGTAAATTCTGTTGCAGCTGTCTACACTTGTTCACATAATCAGCGTAACATAACTTCTCTTCCCAACTTCTCACAAAATAGCATCGTTCTTTACACTCAATTAGCCTGTTTTTTCACACTTAGACAATAAACAGCTGTAATTAACACACACACATTTCACTTTCTACATGAGATTTGCTGTGCTTTAGCATTTGCTCTCTTTACAGTTTTGTTAACTGATCATGGTATTTCACTGATACATTTTCATTATATGTCACTAAATATTATTCTGTCTTCCTGAAAATTCCAGGGCTGAGTCTGAAACTGGTCACTTATGAGCACTGCTTTACCCTAGTAAATAACTCAGAAAATGTTGTCGTTTGACATGACTGCACTGAGAATGATTTAATGAAATCATTAGTCATTGCAAAACTGTCCTGATGAAACAGCATATAACCTCATCTGAGACATTTACCGTGCTCAACAGATTTAGTCCATAGTATTACATTCATCTAAATTTCTCAAACATAATCACTATGGAAATCACCCTTAACTATCAGTAGATCGACTGCTCATAACTAGGTCTTTGACCATCTGCAGTAATATGATGATAGATGATTAATCTGATGATCGGTAGTATAGATTATTAATCTGATGATCGGTAGTACCTAATTTTTGTATAATCTGTTAGTCATCACCTATGCCTTTAGCTGAGGTTTGTGCCTAAGCTGCTACTAGTGAACCATTCACAGCTGTCTGTCCATAGGACCAGTAAGAGTTTTACCTTCAAAATATTTTTGATAGAGGCCCTCTTCTTTTCCTTTAGCAGTAGTCATGTTGGGATGTCAGCACTTCAAAGGTCAATGCGTTATTTCCTTTAGCCTACCGTTCATTCATCCACAGAGTTGAGCCGCCTACTAACATCCCTCAACTTCTCCTTGACATTAATATTGATCTAAGCTCCTCCTTGTGATTCGCTTTTAATTGAGACTGATTGTACTTGCTAAACAGTTAATCACAATAGAAATGTGACTTTTGTGACTGTGGTATCTGATCATGATCTAATTTGGGCATGTCCATGGTAAACGTTAAACACCACCATGTCCTGTGTGCCCACTTGGGTGGAGTAAATGAAAGTGAACAAGTTAGTATATATGCTAATGAGTGGTCTGTTCTGATTTTCTGCCATATAAAGCAGAAAATATTACCTAAATATAAGGCAACAATATTTATAGTAAGAACATAAATATTTCTTGTTTGTCCTACTGTTTACAGTACAGTGTTTGGGTCCTGCTAAGGAAGGATAGTTAATTTCCATTGCATGCAAATATGAATGATATTGGAATGCTGAATGTCTGATTTTTAAAATGTTAAGAAAATGTGCCTATTCATATTTATTTTTGGGAAATACAGTGATTGATGTATAACACCATGAAGGGCTGCACAAACCTTAAATGAAGTGCACTAAAACAAATGCACATCAATCAACAAAACAATCTCGCACCAGATGTTAATTGCTTGAAACTCTTATTCCCATAATCATCTGTTTCTAGAGGTGTTGTGGAAAGGAAGCTGTTGAAGAGGCAAAAATGTTATAATACACTGACATCAGCAGAAGTATTTGTTAAAATTTCTTACTACCTTTAGTTCAGATAGTCGTGTGATTCTGGATACATTGAACCCGCATGGAGGAGGAAGGGGGCATTATGTGATGACCACTTTTTTCATGATGTAGTTTTTCACTCATCTAATATTACTTGGCATATGGTCCATTCACTGGAAAAAGATATTTAAATATAAATGATCATTTATTTTGAAATCGACTTTCCAAATTATTGGTCCACCTTGAGTCTGACACAGGTGTGGCACTTGTGATGGTGCAGTGGTGCAGCAGTAGCATTGTTGCCTCACAGCAAGAGGTTCGATATTCAGCTGCTGTGCATTCTGTGTGGAGTCTGCATGTCCTCCCTTCATGTTTCCTCCAGGTGCTCCGGTTTCTTCCCATGTTCTCCCTGGGCCTCCACTGAAAATTGGCTTTTGTTCCAAGTTTGACTTTCCCAGTTAACGAATGTTAAGTAAATAAATAAAAATAAATAAAATTGTGTTGTATGCAAAACTATATATTTTGCTTCTGTAATATAGCCAAAATATATGATATTAAACCAATTATTACTTGCCAGATTGAATTATCTACATCACTGTTTGTGGGTGCTCAGCTTTCTACTTAGTCCTACTCTTTTAAACAAAGAAATGTCTTGGCACCTGAACAGTATATTTAAACAAAGAAATGTCTTGGCACCTGAACAGTATACTCTGCAGGAGAACAAGAAGTGCTTTATGTAAACATACTATTAATCAAGTAACCGCGGTGGTGGTGGTGCTGTGGTAGCGTTGTCGCCTCACAGTCAGATGCTGTCCAGTTCAATTCTCAGCTAGAGCGTCTTCTGCATGGAGACATGCGTGAATGGGCGTGATTGCTGAGAGGTTGTGGCTGTCAGGGCTGGTAACTTCGGGCTGCGTAAAAATCAACTACCAATCATTAGCAGACCGGAGTTCCGCTGTGGTGACCCCTAACCGGGAAAAGCCAAAAGACACAACAACAACTATTAATCAAGTAACATCTGATTTTTCATTAACTGGCATTGAGTCTGTAGTTTGTCAGTGGTGCAGAAGCAAAACTTTATGAACAGAAATGGAAAACAATGGAGTGTAAATCTGGGTGCCTTATTTTCTTCTGGTCTTGGACTTATGACGTTTGGTTGACATGTTTTTTTTCTGGTAGTCGAGAAAATTCTGAGTAGTTTGTCGATGCTAACTGCAGTGCTATGTGCTGGAGACATGGATGCCAAGGAATTCACCTCAACTTATATGCTCCATGTACTACAAGTTGCAGTAAAACTAAAAGTAAAACTAAAAAAAATTATGTGTTTTACTGGTTTTCAAAGCCATAAAACACTTGAGCACTTTCAGAAAGATAGTATAGCACTGTCCTTTATGTTTAGGCTCTCCTTTCTTGCCTGTCAGCTGACCAGATTTTTGCAGAATGTCAAATTTTTTGCCTCATATTTTGGGTGTGTTCCTTATGAAGTCCATTGTTTTCGGGCAAATTAATGAGGACTGAAGACACTAAATAATGGCATGCATTTAGGTTTCAGCCTTCATATGCTTCAGTAAATTAGATGAACACACAGATCTGCTTCTAAACCTCGAAATCCCATAATATCAGCTCATATTCGCAAGACATAAATACAGAAACCTTAATTCCCAAATGGCAAATTTATCCCAGGATAAATAAACACTTGCTCAAAATTAAACAAAAAAGCACATGTTGGTAAATAAATCCCACCTAGGTAGGGAGCTATGCCCCCAGTGTGGATGCCCCACAATTTCTCATCATATATATATATATATATATATATACATATCAACTTCGGATTGTACCCAAGGTAAGTAGTGTGGCATGTTAAATTGTTTACTTACCCTGGGAAACATTCACCATTGGGGAATTTAACTTTTCAGTATTTTTATCTCGCGAAAAGAAGTTTCAATCATATGGGATTTCGAGTTTCAGAAGGTGATCCGAACACGCATCCCATTATTCTAGTAACTTTTTTTTAGTCTTAGAACAGGAAGTTAGATACACGTTATAGAAGGACAACAGGTAGAAACTGATAGAAACAAATCTTTTATTCAGCTGCTGCCTTTTGTACTGGCACATTTTATTGCTCAGTATGGACTCTGACCTTAACAACTTTAGCACAGGGTGCTTAACATTTTGTTAAGGTCGGGTCTCTTATTGGAAATTTTAGTTTGTAATACCACTAACAATTTTGTTTTCATGGATGTTGGTGAGGTGAAAGATGGTCAGTTTAGTTTTATTTCCACTAATTATTAGTTGTGATTTTTAGTAACCATTTTCAATGGTACTGAGGGATGTTTTTGTGAAGTGTTGAATTTCCTCTATAGTGGATACTGACCATAGTAAGGTTCAGACATTGACATATTGGAGAGTATTAGCCAGCTGCATTGGTAACTCATTGTGCATGTCTCCAGTGAAAATATTAACTAATAATTATTCGATATAAATCTGCTGAGATTGAGGTGCTGCTCTAGCTTACCACCATTTCCTAATCACCCTACTTGCATCTGCTTAAATAGAACCACAACTTCTTTCCCTCTGTTATGTCCACCAGTCTTCTAGCTTCACCAGATTAACTCAAAACCACACCCACTTTTTCTGCCATTGTCAGTCATCTAACTTCCATCAAGCGCACTCAGATTTCCTCACGTCCATTATGAACTTAATGCAGCCTAGATATTCTCATTGTATATACGCACTGCCTTCTCTCCAATGATATCTCTGTTATTATTAATAACATCAACTGATATAGCCATTTCCATCCATTTTTCTCCACGTCCTCTGACATACCATCATCAGGTTTGGGGAACTGAACAGAGGTAGCTTATAAATGCCTGGCTCTCAGTGTTGTATTCGGATATAGGACATCATTATTCTTTCAGCAAAATTTAGGGCTTAGAATGCCCCTCCCCCGGTCATTAGCCTAGTGATAATCTATGAATCATGCTTTTAAGCTAATAAATCCACTTCTCTTACCTCCACTGTGCAAAGACATCTCTAACTTTAACTTCTTTTACTAACCACCCCAATCTGTCATCAAACCTACATAGCCAAGACCTCTGTCACAGCAGTTGTCTATACCACCTTATATAACCCCTCTCATGTATAGAAACTAACCTAATCCATAATGCTCTTCAGTAGTCCAATTGCCCTTGTCTATCTTCATTTCCTACCACTATTCTCTCATAACAATCTAACCCCAGAAACATCAAACTGTAACCCTATAACAACACTAATAGCACACTATTCTAACATCTCATGTAGTCTAATCTCTCTGTCATTTCTGTAACCTAAAGTTTCACCTTTTCCATCTAAATCAAAAATAGAATAATCCATACTGCTGCAATACTAGTCTATCAGTAAACAGCACATTACCTCTCCATCTCACAAAGCTGCTGTTACTAATTGGGGACATATACACCAACTCAGGCCCTACTTTCCATTCTGTTCCAAAATCATATGAATTCAACCACTTCCTCCAGGTCATCACACAAATTCAGCATCAGCTCTGAATTAAAACTCCTCAATGTCAATATCCAAAGTATTGCCAATAAACTTACTAATTTCTACTCCTGGATAGCTTGTCAAGCCTCAGGCATCATAACAGTTACCAAGACCTGGGTGGAGCCAAATATTACTGATGCTGACCTCTTTCCCCAAGGATGTAGTAGCTATAGGTGTGACAAGAAAATGATAAAGGAAGAGGAGTGGCCATAAGCTGCTCAGTCTCGCAGTACCGCCCTTCAACATACAGTTACCCTCAGTACCGCCATTCAACATACAATTACTCTCAATACTGCCCTTCAACATACATTTACCCTTTTTAATAACACCAAAATAGTAACTCTACTTCGGCAGTTAAACCAAAACAAATCCATATGCATTATCTCTGTGTATTGAGCTACTATCATCTGTAGCAACCTACATTTTCCAGAAAGTTCTTATCATGGGAGAGTATTGGTCCAACTCCAACCCTCTTACAGGCATATACTCTCTAAACCTCTTCAGCTTCATTCATTTAATAGCCATCCCAACCAAACAGATAGAAACAACAATAACGGCACCATTACTGACTTATTAATAATCACTGACCCTGACAGAATCTAATCCTTGGGTGCATTACCAGATTCACTGAACAACCACCACCTGCCCATTTATAATACAGTCAGGAACCTCAAAATCTTCAATAAACCAGCTTCATAAACACTCTTAAACAATGCTGCTGGTCTCTTCTTAAATTTCTAAAACTAGATGAAGCAATTAAGAATTTTAATAAGACATTTCTATGTATCCTTAAACAGCCAGCCATTCTCCTCCCAGAAGGAAATGTGTTACAACTAACCCTGACCCATGGCTCTCCCATAAAAAACAAACAAATAATGAATGACTAGGATAAAGCTTTGAAAACATGGCATACTATGAGTGCAACCATAAATTTTCATATCTGTAGTCATCTGTGTAATCTACGTAATACAAACACAAATGCTGAGAAAAGAAGATATTTTGGACTGCAAGATTCCTAGCACCAAGCATTCCTGCAACTTTTGTTCAGCTATCGGCAATCTCCTCAAGTCTAACAAAGTGTCACAACTAAACCACTTGCCAAATGAATCCCAATATTACTTTTGCAATGTTCCTTCCCTTCATTATCCGCATATATCACTCTTTCTTCAGTTTAAAACCAGTTTCCACTGGAACAGTAAGAAAATTGGTCTCCAAGCTTAAGCCTGCTTAAGATGGTCACCCATCACAGTACGCATCACTGGCTATAGAATCTTTTATGTACCCCATCTCTCTTCTGATAAATAAGTCCGTCAGTGAATCCCATGTTCCATAAACATTTTTTATTTTATTTTATTTTACATTTGTTGACCAGGCTAGTCCAACTGGATACATGTCCATTTTCAGTAGAGACCCGGGGAGAAAAGCTTCCCATGCCATACAATATTACTTTACAGTGAGATTTTGGCTAAAAAACGAAAGTGAGTGTACATTCACAGTTTTTTACTTTACTTTGGAATTTTACTCACAAAATTTAGTGGTACATATCTGGTATAGTTAGTCATAGCACGAAAATCACAAGTAAAAATTTTTCAACTGTACAGATGCATATCACTCTTTTAGGTAACAGAAAAGTATCTAGGTACATGCAGATAAGATTAATAATACCCATTGGTAAGTGAGGGTAGTTAGTCAGGGTTAGCACAGGGCATAACCATTGTGCTTTAAGGTATGGTTTCAGTTTGCTTTTAAATAGGGTGCTTGAGGTAAGGGAGGTTAGATCACTGGGGAGGGAGTTCCAGGTTTTGCCAATAGTGTTAGAGAACAGAGTCACCAGCCAAATTGTTAGTTTTACATATCTGCACAAGTTGTTTATTAGATGAGCGTAAGGTCTTTAGGTTGCTATAGGGGGTAATAAGATTTGTCAGTATTGGTGTGTTAGTAGGTTGATACAGGATCTTGTGAGCAACTGTTAGTTGGTTAAATGTTAAAAGATTTGGCAGCTCTAACCATTCTAGCTGTTTAAGATTGTGACAAAATGATGGGTTCTGTAGGAAAGCCCAGTTGCAAATCTGGCAATGTTATTGTAGGAGATGGCCAGCTTGTTCAAGTTGCTTTTACATAGTTCAGTATATATATATATAGGAGGCATATAGTAGGGTAGAGATTAAGTGGGTATGGGCAATAGTGGATCTGGCTAGCACGCCCAATTGGCAAGTTTTCAGCCAAAGCCTATTCAATGCCTTTATGGCCCTACATCCTACTATGACAGTAAGTCCTAGCATTGTCCCTCCTCTAAGTCCTAGGCCCCAAACCTCAGATACTGTAAGAAAGGACAGAGAAAAACTTTCTGACTTCTCAGAGGGCTCCCTTTCCTATTCATCACAGATTTCCTCCCCCCTAGAGTATGGATCTCCAAAGGAAGAGTCCATTGAGC
>NW_025055523.1:0-8266 GCF_019279795.1 Protopterus annectens
AAAATATTAAAGAAAAATTTCTGTAGGAAACAAGATAAAAATATTTCTGCAGTGTTCAAGCCTCTCTCCCACACTACAACCACTCCACTCTAAATATATTATAGTTGAGATTGTACAATCTTATAGATAAGTGGAAATTTCCTTACATCCTGTCCCATAGCTGCATAATCTTGTTTTTACAATTGCCTCGTCAAAAATTTGAATGTAAGACTATTGAACCTTAGAAATTTAGCTGATGCAAGTTAGTCATCCCCCCACCCACTTTCCCTTTTTTTTTAATTTACAGAGCAACACAGTGCATACTAATTCTGAATAATTGTTTCAGTTGCATTTAATAAACTAACACAAACTGCTTTCTGGAATATACCATAATGTGAGACTCAGAACAATATGTACAACCTTGGTAACTTATAGGACTATCATAGGCTTTGAGATTCCCTGGCAAACAGGACTTTCCAGTCTGTAAAGTACCTTCTTGTGTCCCAGAATGCACTGTGGGGTTCTATTTTTCAAATCTAAAATTTGCCTTGCTAAGGCCGATAATATTTAATATACAAAAACTTCATGAAGTTAGAAAAATATGGGGATATACATTACCAAAATCAAAGCTTCTCTTTCCGTTCTAGGATTATAGTGGGTATGATTCATCCTTAGTAACTCAAAGGACAGTGTCCCAAGCTCTTGCAAACTGATAGTCTCCTCTTCAAAAGAACATACGCTGTGTAATGGTAGCCTCAAAATAAGACCTTGGTCATGATATTACATCCTCCTTGCAGTTCTTGTCAAGGTATCAATAGATGGCAAAGTAGCTACACCATAAATGTCATCATGATTTGTATTCTACAAAACTGTCATCCAGGAAGATTAAGCTCTAGTAGAGTAAGCATTAGGAATTCATCGTAAGGCCATGCATTTAAAGTAGCATATTTCCTGCATTAGAGAGACACCAATCAATATCTCATGGCTTCTGCCCCACAGCTGCTTTATGGTTTACTCCCCTCACCCTCTGCCCCAACTTCCTCTCTCACCTTATAAATATACCCCATACTAGGGGACGCTATCTTTCTTCTTCTACCCTGTACTGGCTGCTGTGCACCCTGCTCTGGCACTTGACCTCCAATAAGTGAACTAATGCTTTTTATGCATCTTGTGAATGACTGTTCATTAGAAAAGATTACTTGCTTTCAGCCCTTTTTAACTGTTTGCTGTGTGAATACTCGATTGCGGTCTACGCTCTCGCTGCAAATGCTTATACCTATATAGCGTTGTGCACATGGGATTGTATCTAGAGGTTCTATGACTGTTAATTTAGAAAAGATTACTTGCTTTTTACCTTTTTTAACTGTTTGCTGTGTAAATTCTTGATTGCGGTCTACACACTTGCTGCCAATGCTTATACCTATATAGCATTGTGCATGTGGGACTGTATCTAGAGATTCTACTGCCATGGAAGCAACTTTAGTTGGTCATTGCCCTAACTAATGTGCAGAGTTAATCTATTGCCCTATCTAATATGCAGAGTCAGTATTACCACTGAACCATTTCTTATTCCTTGTACAGTGCGTATTTATTCAATGTAGTATAGCTTGATATAGCCTTTATAACGTTGTACAGACACATACAGTGAATTTATTTGTGTAGAGTTCAGTTAACCACTTAAGTAAAGCTTAGATGCTCCATACTCACTCAAACATAGTAAGCGTGGTGCACGTGGGGCTGTTATAAGCGGCTCTACTGCCTTGGTTATTGTTATTGTGCAGAGTTAATTTAGCCACTAGATTAACTTTAATTTCTATCCGTAAAGTCTATTTAACCTGGTAGTAATGCTTTATTATGACTATAAAGTGTTGTGCAGATTAATACAGTGAATTTCTTTGTGCTGAATTTATTTTAACAATGTTGTAAAGCATATTGCGCCGCATATGCTTAGCCTACAAAGAGTCGTGCACCGAGGACTGTAACAAGCAGCTCTACTGCCACGGAACTCATAGTAAAGTGTTATAGCCCTTTCAATGTGCAGAGTTGAACTAACCACTATATTTATCACTTTTTTTACCGCATATGCTTAGCCAATATATCGTTGAGCACGAGGGTCTGAAAGAACCAATTCCACTGCTGTGGACCTGAAAACTATTTTTGGTTCTACCCTACTCTAAGTGCAGATGTTTACTTAACCACTCAAAGCAACACTTAGTACCTACATAACACCTTTACCACAGCGACCGTTAGCCTCCACTTCCTATATTTAATAAACAGTAAAAGCCAGTACAAAATGTATTTATGTACTTACTGAACAGAATCTATGCCAGCTCTTATGTATAGGCTTAAACCTCAGTAGTGACTCACGAGTAGTCCATTGCAGTACTACCTGATTACTTTTGTCTATGTATTTGAACTATCCTTGGACTAGCTACCTCAAAAGGTGCTGTGTCCTGTTCCTATAAAAATTGTTTGTTAGTGTATTATTTTTTTAATAGCAAATGCAGCTCTTTTATCCTAGCTATCCTGCCTGTATTATGAAGTGGTTTCAGAGTTCATAGTAGTACCTGATATATATTGTAATCTTTAGACGTTTGATACACAAATAGAGTTTTGTGATTTTTTACTGAGGTAATACATGCAACTGTGTTCAAGTAAAACTCTTTACTTGCTCTCTAGTTCTAGTATTGTCTGCCTCACTACCTTTTTCTCTCTTTCCACATTTACCAGCCTTGTGTTCCTGTACGTCCTTGCACTAAACACCTGAATTTACCCTGCTGGACGCCTCAGAAAAATAGTCCAAACTTAAGAATTAACCTACCAGCTCCCTAAGAGACCTTTCCCTTCTTAAAAGACAGTGAAAGTATGTATTGTTACAGCTACGAGAAAATTGTAATAATATTAATGCTTTAAAGACTCTGCTAGGTTAGGCAAGCTTCCCAGTCAGGTTAGCCAGCAGCCAACCCCCCCCCCCCATTATCATTTATCATTTTAAATAACCCTTACTTCCAGCTTATATACTCTCTATCACTAATAGTTAATCTCCCCCTCTCCCTTAGCCTGCTATCCCCTGTAGGAGACCTATTTGCTGCAATAAAGTGACTGGCCACCAGGTGGCGCCTCAATATAAGCTTTCTGTATATTAATTCCCTAACCTATTCTTAACCATACCTCCCTAACTCTGTTCTCAGTTTTCTACAGACATACTCTTTCACCATCTCTCCTTTGTCCTAAGGTATCTTTAATCACATTCTACTCCTCTAACATCCTGACTCTCTTCTTACTAGCCTCTCAACTTTTTTCTACATTCTCTCACTTTCAGACTTACCTGCTGAATTCTCATACTTCACAGATTGTCATCCTCGACAGTCTACTCTCTTGTTCTACTCCACCTCAGCTTCCTTCTCGAGCTCACTCCGCTTCCCTACCCTGACCCCAATTCTCACCCACCCCCAGTGCTCCTACATTTATTCCTCTAAAGACACACCCCCATTACATCTACTCCAATCATACAAATCACATAATTAGCGCTCCCAGCCCCCATTCTCACAACACACCCATTGATACCTTACCTCTCATCCCTCCTTGGTATAATACCCCACCTACTGACATATCTCCTACCTGCTTATAAAATATTTTTCTCCCACCTCACAAACCAATATAATGTCTGTATCAATCATCCCATACCAATTACAACTATTAATCTTGGTCTCACTCTTACTTCCTCTAACCACTACCTAGCTCTTAACCTCCTATGAACAAACACTTTACTCCACCCTTCTCTTCCCCACACTTCAACACCAACATTAGCTATCTCTCCAAACTCCCTAAACTTCATTTGCAAACCCAGCTACCAACTAGCCAAATATCACAGACTAGTACACATTAAGTACACCAACCTAAAAACTAGAAAATTACTTGACTATTATTGTAAGCCTCTCTAGCCTAAACACTTAACACTCCTCCACTCCTTACTAGATGGGGACATTCATCCTAACCATGGCCCAAACTCTACCCTTATCACTGCAAACTGCAACCAATACAAAACTAGTACCCTACCACCTACCAAACCTTCCAATCACTCTCTATAGCACATCTTAATATATGCAGTATTTGCAATAAAATTGCTCAAGTTCATGCCCTTCTAGATGTCCACCTATTTGACATCCTATGTTTATCAGAAACGTGGCTAAAACCTACCATTAAAGACAATGAAATCTCCCCATTTGGTTACAATATCATTGAACTAGACCACACAGCCAAAAAGGGAGGAGATGTAGCAATCCTCTATAAAGCAGAGCTACAAGTTAGCACTGTAAATCTTAACCCACCTTTGGACAAGAGTGCTGAAATACTTATCTCCAAATTTCAGGTCAACACACATAAAGCCATAAATATCATTTGTATATATCTTCCCCCAGGAAATAACATTAGTATACTCGAGTATAACCTTAACTGGCTTTCTATTAATCTCTCACAAGAAACCATAGTCCTAGGGGACTTTAATATCGATTGGAATTTCTGTAGTAACACAACCCCCCCCCCCACCCACCCATATTAACCTTTATGGCTTCTCACAAACTATTAACTCCCCTACCAGAACTAATAGACTCAACAACAAAGAAAGTACCTTGGACTGGATACTTACTAATAGTCCTCATCAAACCTATACAGCAGGAACCCTTCCAGATGACCTAACTGACCATTCACTAACTTATATTATTAGACATAAAACCAACCTAAATTTCCCTAACACTTTCAGAACAGTACGCTCCAAAAAGCAATTTAACCCAGAACTTTTCCAAACAGAACTCAAACAATTTAATTGGTCACCATTAAAATCTCTCCCTCTAAATGAAGCAGTAGAATACTTCACTTCCACATTCTTAACCATCCTGGACCACCACGCCCCAATACGCTCTATTAGAAATAAAGCTAAACCAGCCCCTTGGCTTTCTAATAATACTAGGCAAAATATCCTTCTCAGAAACAAATCCTGGGCAAAATGGCATACTACTAAGAATCCTACAGATCACCAAACCTTTAGGCAACATAGAAATAATACAAAAAAAGCCATCCTGTTAGACAAAAAGAACTTTATTCTCCAATTACAGCAAACCTCCCACAAGGAGCCATGAAAAATTTGGACTAGCATTAACAAATTTCTATACCCAGGCCAATCTATCACACTCAAACCACAAGGCTCTAACCCAGAGAATCCCACACAAACAGCTAATGCCTTCAATTCTTTCTTCACAGACGCCATCCAAACTCTTGCCAGCCACCTATCTCCTGATACCGCAATTCTGCCTACTTCTACTACAAACCCACCCCCATCATTTCATTTACAACCAGTGTCTACTTCCTTTATTTGCTCCCTTCTCCAAAAATTAAAACCTACCACCCCCTCAGCTGACAAACTCCCAGCAGAATTCCCGCAAAAAGGAGCTAAAGCCATTGCCTACCCCATTTCCATTCTGATAAATAGAACCATAAGTGAAGGAACTATCCCATCTATCTGGACAATTTCTCAT
This sequence comes from Protopterus annectens, assembly GCF_019279795.1. Classification (NCBI taxonomy): domain Eukaryota; kingdom Metazoa; phylum Chordata; order Ceratodontiformes; family Protopteridae; genus Protopterus; species Protopterus annectens. The sequence goes on from NW_025055523.1 coordinate 5,514, forward strand.
ATCATCCCACTACATAAAGGGAGGAACTGCAATGACTTCTCTAACTTTCGTCCCATAGCTCTACTATACCCTCTTGCAAAAATAATGGAAAAGTGCATCCATAAGCAACTACTTAACCACCTTCTCCATAACAACCTACTTGCCAACTGTCAACATGGAGTCAGACCTTTCCACAGTACCACCACTGCCCTGCTATCCTTCACAAACTGTATCAACAAAAACCGCAACAAAAATATTCTTTCCTCTGCAGTCTTCATTGATTTATCTAAAGTCTTTGACATGGTTAATCGCCAACTCCTTCTACACATACTGAAATCCCTTTCACTCGATCCTGTATCTATGAATTGGTTTACATCTTACCTACAAAACTGACAGCAGGCTGTACTCTGGCAAAATAAACTATCTAATCACCTTCCTATCTCCCTCGGTGTCCCACAGGGCTCCATATTAGGCCCACTCCTATTTTCCCTTTTATATTAATGACTCGCAATCAGCTATTCCACACACCACCTGCATTCAATATGCAGATGACTCTACTATAATCTGTTCAACCACTTCTCAAACTGAACTTCAGTCTCTTACCCAAAAAGCTTTCAATACTGTAGAACAATGGTTCTCACACTGCTGCCTCTTCCTAAACCCCCAAATAAATAAACTGCTACTCTTCACACCAACCCGAAAGTCCACCCTTTTACATTTCATTCTCACATCCAACAACGGTACTCTTATTTCTCCTGACCCAACCAATAAACTCTTAGGAATAACAATTGACAACAACCTCAACTTTGATGCTCACATAAACACCACAATAAAATTAGTTAACAAAAAACTAGGATCCCTTTACAGAATCAAACTTTTTCTTACACTAGTAGCTAGGACCGCTATAGCCAGAACTCACTTAATCTCCACTCAACTCTATGCTTCTCCTATATACACCAGTCTCTCTAAAAACAACCTCAACAAACTAGCAACATCCTATAATAATATTGCTAGATCTGATACAGGCTCTCCTTTCAGAACCCATCACTGTTTGAATATCAAACAACTAGACTGGCTAGAATTTCTTAACCAGCTTCAATTTCACCAGCTGACAATAGCCCACAAGACCCTGTATCAACCTAACTACACCCCAATACTCTCTAGCCTCATTACACCTTATAATAATCTCAAGAATCTACGCTCCTCAAACAAACTGCTGATCAATACTACTAAACCCAACAACTCAGCAGGTGACTCCTTGTTCTCTAACTCTGTTGGAAAACTATGGAATAAACTCCCCTCTGAAATCACATCTCCGACTTCTCTCTCACTTTTTAAAAGGAATCTAAAACTATTTCTCAATAAACACTGGCTATGCTCCTGTACTAACCCTGACTAACTTTTTCCTTTACACTAATTTTCACCCTACATCCTTTACAATCTCCCCTTTAATGTTTCAATACACTATATTATTGCATATGAAATTTATGTATATATGTATATTGTACCCTCTCTCGTACATTACCCTTTACGGATTAATGCTTATGTTATTAATCACTATGAGTATTATAATTTGTATTTCTTTTGAAAAAAAAAGCACTAATGTTTTTATGCAACAATTGCTGTTTCTATATTGATCTGTCATAACTTTTATATTCATTTTGTATGTTTCTTGAAGCTTTTCTCCCTGGGCCTCTACTGAAAATGGACATGTATCCAGCTAGACTTGCCCGGTCAACAAATGTAAAATAAAATAAATAAATAAAAAATAATAATCTTAGTCCCATTTATTTACTTTTTTATTAGAGCAAAAACATAAAAGAAGGTGTCCTCTGTATAGGCCTGGTTCTGGCCATATAGTATCTTAATTGATGATATGGTGCATGCAAGCATTTTCCAGAACATCAATAAGAAGAAAGCTAAAAAAGTTGATGCGTTGCTTTAGACATGACTTCTTTGAAAGCTTACACAAATAAGAGGGTTTAGTTCAAAGAGAAAGTCTGTCTTTACAAAATACCAAGTAAGCTCATTCTGCAGAAAATGTTTCTAGCTTGGAACTCATTCTTGGTAATATAATGGCTACTATGAAAATGGTCTTTCAAGTCACAAGCTTTAAAAATGGTTAACCTAATGGATGAATAACAGACAGAGTCACTTTTAGAGAGCAAAGTTGAAGTTCTGATGGTGTACTAGATCTCCCAGTTGAGATCTCAAAAAAAGGTAACTCTGAGGAAGGCTTTGTAGAAGAGTATTTGATCACTTGGTAAATTATTTAATATATTTTGGAAAAGCTACACTGACCACACTGAAGGATTACACCCCAATGATTCCTCGATGCAGAGTGAGTTTTCAGAAGCAGGTAAATAAGAGCATTCATAACATAATAAAGATACTTTAAAGGCTCTCTTTTATTTGCATGTCAACTATGCTTCATTACTTTGACTGTAAATAGCTCAGAGTCAATATTAGCTAATAACATCAATTTTATGAAAGCAAAGACTTTGTTCAGCAGTGAATAGTTACTTTCATCTCCAAGTCTTCAGAATCTGATTTTTGAAATACAATATAAAGAAAATGCTGCATGGCAACATAGAAAAAGAATGAGCCCATAGTACGTCTATATGTAAAAATTTCAACAAACTACAACATTAGAGACAAATTAAGTTAAACCCTGACTTTACCAAAATATTATTTATTTATTTATTTATTTATTTATTTATTTATTTATTTATTTTTGCAGGAACAAGAAAACATTTCTCCTCACATCCTAACCC
>NW_025055524.1:0-8444 GCF_019279795.1 Protopterus annectens
AATCTTTGATTAACCCATGCAGGAATTCCACAACAAACACATGCTCCTAATAGGAGTAAACCCACACAAATAGCAATCAGAATGTTCATTAGGATGGAACCCCACCCCCCAAACAGATTCTGGAAAAAGTCCGTCAGTGGGTTTGGGCCTGGTTCAGTCATGGCCGATACTTGCTGAATTACCTCCAGGTGATTATTAATTTTGTGCCTGTTATCTGGAATAAGCGCACAGCATTCCTCTTTGATAAGCACGCACGTACCACCCCTCGCCGCTAGGGTGAAGTCAAGAGCAATTCGATTTTGTAGCACGACAGTTCTCATTGCACTCAGTTCATCAGTCACTAGTTCGAGGGCAGAAAAAGTTGCATTACTCATTACTTCAAGAAGTTTTGACAGCTTCCTCAGCTCCCAGATCAATTTGACTGCTCCATATGCTGGGAGTATTCCTGGCCAAGATATAACGCTATCACTCAAGTCCATATGAGTCAATTTGTCTTTGTCCTTTACGGAATTATGGTCTTTCCAGCCAGCTTCAATCCATCCCACTGGATTTACAGGTTTCTCGACTGGACCTTCAGGTTTTCGGCTGCATTTCTCATTTCGTATCTTACCCAAAGGTAATTCTGCAGTATGTCTTATGGCGGAACCAGATAACCCAAAAACAACTCCCGGACCAATTCTCAGGTAGCCATTTGTATGCTTTTTCCCACAAATAAAATAACAATTTTCTACTTTAGTACTGAATAGCCCTGCATGAAACATTTTCTTATCTATAATGACAATTGTTTAATAAAACAGGATTTTGTATTTCAATGTTGTTTTCATTGAACTCAATATGAATCATAGTTGTATTACAAAGTACCATTCTAACTTTAATATAACATTTGTAAGAAATAGTTATATTACAATTGCTCCAACCCACCTGGAGAGTGTCATTTTATAAAACAACAATTCCCTTTTGTGTGACAGGTAAAAACAAGCTATTTTGTCCTGTGATCTCACAGTCCGTGTCAAAAAGCAAATTTTCCCAAGTCTCATTTATCCCCAGAGGGACAGCGGACATTAACAGTCCTCCATATGCTGTTGGTATAGCTGTACAAACCCAGCAATTTGAAATGTTCATAGTCTCTGCATATACACGCTTCATGGCTAGGTATGTGTTAAAATTTGGATGCCAGTCTATAGAGTTCATCAGTCTTCCCACTTTCACTTGTGTGGTTGAGTGTAGGAAAACCACAACAAGAGGAAAATTGTCACAATTATAGTTAATAAATGCACATCAACAAAATAATTATGCAACATCTCTGGGGTTGATCTGTATTTCTGCTTGCTTTACTCTTGACCATTTTGCCCTTGTTGTGTATCAGTCACAAAGTTTTTATCAAGTTGAAAGTTCTTTACCGGTTTGCAGTGCATCAAATTAACCCAGGATGTCCTCTCAGCCACTCTGACCATAGTAGGTGTTGCCAGCAGTACCTGGTACAGTCCTTCCCACTTTGGACTCACCCAATTCTTCCTCTTCGTCACCTTCAGCCACACCCAAGTCCCTGGGGCCAAAACTGCTTCCAACGGTCTGGTCTGTCCTTTATCTGAAAAAGAGTTAAACTGCAAAACAGATTTATTTGTTAACAGTTTCCTCATATAGCTAGCTAGTGAACTGTCAGCCTCTTGGTCTGCAGGCATGAGAGCTTTCCACTGAGGCACATAATATGCCCTCCCAAAACCATTTCAAAGGAGTCAAACCCTTTACATTTGGAACTGTTCTCATACTCAGCAGTGCCAAAGGCAAACAGCATATCCAATTCTTCTGGGTGTCTTAACTAGCTTCCTAAGCTTTTTTAAATTCCATTGTACCTTTCCACCAGTCCTGCAGACTGTGGGTGGTAGCACAATGATTTTTCAAGAAATTCCCAAAAATCTCCAAGTTGCTGGATTGTCTGGTTACAAAATGTGTGCCTTTGTCACTATAAATCCTTTCTGGTATGCCAAATCTAGGATTTACTTCTTTTATCAGGGCTTTCGCCACTGTTGCTGCATCCGGATTTTTGGTTGGAAAAGCTTCTACCCATTTAGAAAACATATCTACAATGACTAGCAATATTTTTCCCTTCACATTATTCAATTCTATGAAATCCATACAAATAGTATGGAACGGATATGGTGGTATAGGAAAACTTCCTTGCTTGGGTTTAAATGCCCCTTGTGCATTATGCTTGTTACAAGTATGACATGCTGCACAAAATTTTTTTGTGTAGTTTGTGAATCCGTATGTTTGGAATATTCAATTTACTAACTGTACCATCCCCCCTGTTGAGACATGGCACTGCCCATGACTCAACAAATCTGCATATCTAAATAAATTAGACGGCAATATTGGTTTCTTTTCTTTGGAGACATACAGTCCGTTTTCGAGAATTGCTCCCCGCTTTTCCCATTTTTGTTTCTCTGCTTTTGTAGTAAGCAACTGCATTGTTTTTAACATTTCTAAATCTAAAATCTCAGAGGGTTGTAGTTCCTCATTTAACAGTAAAGTTTCTGAGTCTGAGGCCTTGCTTTGCAGCTGCATCAGCTCTGCATTACCTTTGAAATCTGTCCTGTTGTTTTGTATGAGCTACACATTTACAAATAGCTACTTTAGTAGGTAACTGAATAGATTCTACTAATTCTAAAATAAATTGCGCATGATTAATTGGTTTGCCATTAGATGTTATCATTCCCCTATTTTTCCATTGTTGCACAAACACATGTACTGTAGAAAAGCATACTGACTATCAGTATATATGTTTACACATTTGTCTTTGCTAAGTACATGCTCGTGTTAAAGCTATCAATTCTGCTGCTTGTGCAGACAAGTTATGTGGTAAGGCTTGGGCTTCTAAAATTTAAATGTCTGTAACTACTGCATACCCCACTAGATTCTTCCTGTAGGACCCCTTCTGCATGAGCCATCCACGTAATATGTCACCTCTGCATCATCCAAGGGCATATCCGTGAGATCTTGTCTCGGAAAGGTTATCTGTTCAATTTCCTACAGGCAGCTGTGCGGTGTGCCATCCGCAGGAGTTGGGAGTAATGTTGATGGATTTAATGTCGTACATCGTTCAATTGTCATATGAGGTTGGCTCAGCAGTATAGTCATACATGAAAGATGTCTAGCATGAGAGAGATATGCTACTTTTTCTTGCAGTAAAATTATCACGACTGCATGAGGCACTCTCAATGTGAGAGGGTGGAATAATACCACTGAGGCCGAGGCCTGTACTGCCATTGCAGCTGCGACCACTGCTTGTACACAGTGAGGCAAAGATCACACCACTGAGTCTAACTGTGATGAATAGTAAGCTATGGGGCGTTGCTTATCCCCATGTTGTTGCGTCAGCACTGATGTCATATATCCTTGCTTACAATCTACAGTCTGAAAGAACCGTTTATGATCATTTGGGAGTCCTAAAACTAATGAAGAAGCTATCAACTGCTTCAACCTGCAGAAAGCTGTTTCTGCTTCGGTGTCCATTGAATAAATCTTCTGCTGTCATTGGTGTTTTGTATATCAAATCAGTCAGTGGAGCAGATTCCAAAGCATAGTTTGGTATCCAACTCCGACAAAAATTAGTTGCCCCCAAGAAGGACATCATTTCCTTCTTGGTTGCTGGTTTGGGTGCTTGTAAAATTGCTGTTTTCTATCCTCATCTAATATTCTACCTTCATTGGATATTACATATCCTAGGTATCTAACTTGTTTTTCCAAAGTTGTAACTTACTTTTATTACTTTGTGTCCTTGTGTTGCTAAAATTTTAAATGCTAGTATCTTCCCTGCATTGTGCTGGGTGGGGCTGCTAGCAAAATGTCATCTACTAAAGTAGAATTTGACTACCTCCTGGTGGTGTAAACCCTGCCAGGTTGCTAGCCATTTCTTGTGCAAATATTGTTGGGCTCTCACAATATCCCTGTGGTAGTCGAGTATAAGTATACCTTTTACCCTGAAATGTAAATGCAAACCAGTACTGACTATTAGGATGTATAGGCATTGAAAAGAAAGCATTACTGATATCTACCACAGAGAAATATTTCTGTTGGGGCTTCAGGTCATTTAACAAAGTATGTGGGTCTGGCACCGTGGGTGCGCTGGGTATTACTGCATTGTTTACAGCTTGTAAATCTTGAACCATCTGCCATTCCCCATTTGCTTTTTTAACAGGAAATAAAGGTGTATTACATGGTGAATCAGGAGATTCTACCAGTACTCCTTCCTTGAGTAATGCTGCTATTATAGGCTTGATTCCTATTTCTGCATTTTTCCTCAAAGGGTATTGTCTTTTCTGTGGCCTAAATGCTGACTTTGGTGTAATAGTAACCGGTCCTGCTGTTCGAATAAGTCCTACATCTGACTTGCCTGTTGACCAAAGAGTCGTTGGTATCTCACATAAGGCTTTCTCTTCTTCTTCTAATAAAAATGCTAATCAGCTGTCCTCACTAGATTGCAAGTGTACAGCCGGGTGCGTCTGTGTCAACCAATTTAACTTTTGTTTCTGTATCCCCTGTTCTGACAGTTCTAAGTCAGTTTGTTTTTCCCATCTTGTTACCTTCTCTCCTACGTCTGCCCATTTTACTCTTTTGTTCTTTGTTAAGCTGACATGTGGCAATCGATTAGATCTATACAATGCAAGGAATTCTTGAGGTAATGAACAGCTAACTACACTGTTTCCCTCAGTATCCTAATACAAAGTACGTAACACTAATCTAGTTGCACGATTTCTAAACAATTCTTGCTCATATTCTCTATCAGGTCCTGGTGTAGTACAGTAGTATAGAGTACAGTGTAACAAATGCTGTCGATCAGTGTCAAGGGAGGGGGCTTTACTGATGGCTACGTTCATCAGTTCCTCGGTTACTGCCCCTGGACCAGTCGTGACTAGGTCCTGGCTGTACCAATAAAAAGTTTCACCCTCCGATCGTACCACAAAAGTATCCATTTGCCTCTGTGCCTCCATACCCTGCACAGTTGGAACTACTGCTATGCCAAATATCTGCATAAGGTCCCTCCCCAAATAGGTTACTGGACACTTTGCAGAAACAACAATTTTACTTCTTTGGGTCATACCTGAAACAGGGTCAGTTATTGCTATATCATGGGAAAGTGGTTCCCTGTATAGCTGTCCATTTGCTGCTTTCACTAGTATATAATCAGGTGATTCAGAATGTTCTGGTAACTTGGAGGGGTGTATCAGGGTCCGTGACGCCCTGAGTCACACAGGAATTTAACTTCCTTCCACTCCACCAGAAGTGTCACTTCCGCTTGGTGTCTGCTAGGGAGAGCTCTAGGCTCAATAATGCTAAATCTAAAATCTCACTTTCTTCATCCTCCATCTCTACTTGCACTTCCTCTATTCCTTCTATTACATTTACATTTGTCCTCTGTTTATTGACTTTTCCCGATGACTTCTGACTTTCACATGGTGTATCTTCACTATCATATAGTCAGTCCTCATCTCCCTTGTCTTCCGTGGTTACCTTCTTATTCTGTTTACAATCCTTCGCTAGATGTCCCTTCTTCCCTCACTTAAAGCATTCACCTCTCTTTTTCCTTTCTTCAAAATCTTCTGACCGCTTGTCAGACTGTTTATTTCCCTGGGCATTTTTCTTTCCCTTTTTGCCTGACTATAACACAAAAACTTCAGCTCCGTCTTCAGCAGTGAAGACTTGCACCTTCTTTTTCTTTTTGCTATTAAAATATCTTTCAGCATGCCTAGCATATTCAAGTAAGGCTTGTAGCCTACTTGTTCGTTGATCTATCATATGCTTCATAATGAAGCTACTGATAGGTGCAATGCAACCTTTTAAAAATGCATTTTTCTATTGTTGTTCATAAGGGGAATCATTTATTTGATTTTCAGGAACAGTCATACCGCTATGGTTATTAAAACATTCCAATAATCTAGCATAGTACCCATCTACCGTCTCATTTTCCTGTTGTATGCATTGGTTAATGTAAGTCCAGTCTGCTCTAGGTTTCCATTTCTCAGAGATTTGGTCTGTAAGGTCTTTCACTCTATTGTCTAGTTCTGCGTCACTATGTGGGAGTGGTTTAAAATCTGCATTACGAGGATTCCAGGTGCCACAAATAATGTGCCAATCTGGACCTACAATTTGTCTGACTACTTTTTCTACTTCTTCCCCATTCAAGTGGTAACTCAACCTCATGCCTTGCAAATCTTCTAAAATTTCTAAAATTAACTTTTGGAGGGGGAAATTCCCTCAGTAGCTTTCGGATATCCTCCAGTGTCCATGGTCTATATACTAAGAGAGTTGGGCCCTGCCCTGCCTGTCCTGCCTGAGGATTTGGGACCACCATAAGCAGACACATTTCTTCCTCATTTTCATCCTGTAGATTTCTCTCTATTTGATATGATTCTGCGTCCCCATGTGCTTTGCGTGTTCGGGACCTAGTTTCAATAGGATCTCTAACAAATGATTTTGGTCTCACTGAGACCTCAGGATAATGCGGAGGCGGACCAGCCTGTCCACCCGCTTCATATCCTGAAAAGGTAGGGAGGGCAGGAGGAGGAGCAGTTGCTATTACTATGTTATTATCTTCTTTATCTAAGAATAATGCCTTTGAATTTTTAGTCTTTTGTTCCCTACGGTTTGCTTCCTCAATCCACCTGTGTGCCTGAGGAATGCCTAATTGGCGTTGCTTTTTTGCCTGACCTTCCGCACCAGATTTACGTTGCTTAAGAAGTTTAACCAGTGAAGGTTTATCTAATTTACCATCAAATTCATATTTGTTAACCCACTTCGTATAATACCTAACATTATCAGGACGTTGTGATTGCATATATTTTGCATCTTCGGTTAGGGGCGGATCTCGCGATGTTTTAGTGCACTGATTTCCCATGTTAAAAGAAAATGTTACGTAACCCTTCTTATCATGTGGTACCACAATTTCAGTTCTTTTCACAGTTTATCTAGAATAACTGCCTACCTTATTCTGTTACCCTGATTTATGACCAAATACACAATAATTCCTTATGTCCCTGATCTGCATAACAAATCTTGACAACAATATTTATTTTAACCTAGTCCCTGATCTAAAACAGAAAAAGGCAAATCTTCCTACCTGACCCTGGTATTGAGCAGTCCAGGATCCGCTGCCACAGATCAGAAAGTGGCCAGCCTCTTTAAACGACAATTCAGTCGGAGGTCTTTTCACTCAAGAAGAACCGTTGGTAACTTCTCCTGCACAGTATTCACCACCTACGCTCTGATCTGCAGCTTTCTGGGATTTCTGCTAAGAAGGACCAAACTGTTAAATAAAATAAAAGATCAATACACAGGAGGTTCAGGTTCAAAAGTTTACTAGTGTACACCAGGAGGCAAAAAACGTACAAGTACAGAATTTTGTCTGACATGAAACAGGAAGTACACAATTTTTATAGTTACTTTCATTCAGTTTATGCCCACCTTACTGATGTGGTCAGTCACAGGGCATCTACATCACTTTAGCTTACAGTATTCTATTCATAAAATAATGCTGATTCTATATATTTTAAACAGTTTTCCTCTGGTAACAATACGGCCTTGCTAACCACCTGGTCAATCATAATGTCTTTCTGTAGAAGTTACTTCTTCAAGGTTCCAAGCTGGTTCGAATACAATAGCAGATTCAGTCTTTTAATATACCTCTTTGTTCCCCTGTAACACTTTCCCAACAGCTGTGTGTTATCTAGTAACATATACAAGGCCAATCGTCCCAGCAGGAAAGAGCAGAAGATTTTCATTATTTCACACATTTAATTTCCTGACCCAGCAGATAATCACTTGTGAAAAGAATAAACATTAAAACTTGCTGAGCTAGCAGCTGCTGGGGTCAGAGGCCAACTTGCAACAAGGCACACTGCAGTTTCCAAAAGCTTCTTGCAATTACATATTAAATCATTCTTTTTGTCATATCATTAATAGAATAAAATGCATTACATACTACTTTGCTTTTAAACTAGCACTTCAGATATATTCAAATACATATTTCTCTAACAAATACCAACAAAAAATAACTGACTTCAACAATTGGCTTAGTTTCTGGTGTTAATCCAAGGGATCCAGTATCTATCTGCCTGGGATGACATGGTTGACAGGCTACGATGCTTTGCCAGAGATGGCCTCTACCTGTCACCCCTGGGATTCCAGGTCCTGGCCAAGGCTCTTGCCTCATTCACTGTGTCTTTTTAGGCAATATACCAAAGACAAATCTATCAACATAAAAGACATGTCAAAAAGCAAATTGAAGATCATGCTGCTTAACACTAGGAGCCTTCACCTGAAAATGCACTCACTGGTGACTCCTTGCACTGGAAGATGCTGACATCTGTGTGGTCACGGAAACTTGGTTCAAGGCTGTGCCAGGATTTACCCTCCTGACAGGAAAAAAAATGGAGTGCTACAGCTGG
>NW_025055525.1:0-7496 GCF_019279795.1 Protopterus annectens
AGGAAGGGGGGCCAGTTTGAAGGAGATTGGAGACTGTAAAGTGGTGACCGGAGAAAGTGTCGTTAGGCAGCATAGGATAGTGGTTTGTAGGATGACATTGGTTATCAAGAAGAGGAGGAGGAGTGTGAGGGCAGCACGAAGGATCAAGTGGTGGAAATTGAAAAAGGGTAATTGTGAGGTGGAGTTCAGGGATGAGTTAAGGCATGCACTGGGTGGCAGTGAAGAGTTACCAAATAGCTGGGTAACTACAGCAGAGCTAGTAAGGGAGACGGTGCTTGGTATCACATCTGGACAGAGGAAGGACGACAAGGAGACATGGTGGTGGAATGAGGAAGTACAGGAGAGTATACAGAGAAAGAGGTTGGCAAAGAAGAAGTGGGATTGTCAGAGAGATGAAGAAAGTAGACAGGAGTATAAGGAGATGAGGTGCATGGCAAAGAGAGAGGTGGAAGGCTAAGGGATAAGGCATATGAAGAGTTGTAGGAAAGATTGGACACTAAGGAGGGAGAAAAGGACCTGTACTGATTGGCTGACAGAAGGACCGAAGCTAGGAAAGATGTGCAGCAGGTAAAGGTGATAAAGGATAATGAGGGAAACATACTCACAAGCGAGAGAGTGTGTTGAGGAGATGGAAAGAGTACTTTGAGGGGTTGATGAATAAAGAGGAATGAGAGGGAGAGAAGGTTGGATGATGTAGGATAGTGTGTAAATCATGATGTACAATGGATTAGCAAGGAGGAAGTAAGGATAGCTATGAAAGAATGAAGAATGGAAAGGCTGTTGGCCCAGATTACATACCTGTGGAAGCATGGAAGTGTTTAGGTGAAATGGCAGTGGAGTTTTTATCCAGATTGTTTAATGAAGTCTTGGAAAGTGAGAGGATGCCTGAGGAATGGAGAAAAAGTGTTTGGTACCGATTTTTAAGAACAAGGGTGATGTGCAGAGCTGTAGAAACTACAGAGGGATAAAATTGATCAGTCACAGCATGAAGTTATGGGAAAGAGTAGTGGAAGCAAGGTTAAGAAGGGACGTGATGATTAGTGATCAGCAGTATGGTTTCATGCCAGGAAAGAGCACTACAGATGCAATCTTTGCTCTGAGAGTGTTGGTGGAGAAGTACAGAGAATGTCGGAAGGAGTTGCATTGTGTTTTTGTAGACTTAGAGAAAGCATACGACAGGGTGCCTAGAGAGGAGTTGTGGTATTGTATGAGGAAGTCAGGAGTGTCAGAAAAGTATATAAGAGTGGTACAGGATATGTATGAGGGTAGTGTGACAGCGTGTGAGGTCTGCGGTGGGAGTGATGGATGCTTTAAGGTGGAAGTGGGATTACATCAAGGATCAGCTCTGTGCCCTTTCTTATTTGCAATGGTGATGGACAGGTTGACAGACGAGATCAGACAGGAGTCCCCGTGGACTATGATGTTTGCAGATGACATTGTGATCTGTAGTGAGAGTAGGGAACAGATGGAGGAGACCCTGGAGAGATGGAGATATGCTCTAGAGAGAAGAGGAATGAAGGTCAGCAGGACTAAGACAGAATATATGTGTGAATGAGAGGGAGGATAGAGGAATGGTGAGGATGCAAGGAGTAGAGGTGGCGAATGTGGATGAGTTTAAATACTTGGGGTCAATAGTTCAGAGTAATGGTGAGTGTGGAAGAGAGGTGAAGAAGAGAGTACAGGCAGGATGGAGTTGGTGGAGAAGAGTGTCAGGAGTGATTTGTGACAGACGAGTACCAGTAAGAGTGAAAGGGAAGGTCTACAAGAGGGTAGTGAGACCAGCTATGTTATATGGGTTGGAGACAATGGCATTGACAAAAAGGCAGGAGTTTGAGCTGGATGTGGCAGAATTAAAGATGTTAAGATTTGCACTGGGTGTGACGAGGGTGGACAGGATTAGGAGTAAGTATATTAGAGGGTCAGCCCAGGCTAGAAGGTTTGGAGGCAAAGCCAGAGAGGCAAGATTACGTTGGTTTGGACATGTGCTGAGGAGGGATGCTGAGTATATTAGGAAAAAGATGCTAAGGATGAAGCTACCAGGTAACAGGAAAAGAGGAAGGCCTAAGATAAGGTTTATGGATGTGGTGAGAGAGGACATGCAGGTGGTTGGTGTGACAGAGCAAGATGCAGAGGACAGGATGAAATGGAAACAGGTAATCTGCTGTGTGACTCTAACGGAACAATGTAAAAGAAGATGATGATGAGTCTCAATATTTAAAAAATGATGCTTTCTTTACCTCTGTTTAAGGTAAAAATGAATCAGTGCATGATTTATTTAATAATAGTAGATTAATACTTTATTGCAGTTTGTTGTAACTATGGCACTTACATGGGCTATTTCAACATTAGGATCATGAATGTTTGTAAAAATAGAAATATCTAAATTTGCCCTAATCTCCTGTTCAGATTGCAACAAATCCTATTATATAGTTAGAAAATGTTTCTTCCAGTTGTCAGCCAAATGCACCTTATCATATTTATTCAGCATAGGCATTATCAGACAGAAGTGCATATATAACAAAATACGTGACTCTGAGTCCTGGTTAGTGTATTTAAGAAAGGGCACTTAGGTTCAGGGGTTTTGTTCAACCTTGACTGGTGGACTTTTACCAGGTATATAAAACAGGCAAGAAGAAACAAAAATGACTGAAGTCTCAACAAAATATACGGTTAGAATTAGAAGAGCAACATTTGAAGAACAAAACACTCTGTGAGAGAAAACTAAAACTGATACTCTATCTGGATTGTCAGTACTCTCCAGTCTCTCCTACATACACTAAGGCAAAAACCAACATTACACAACTTTACTTATTTATGTCAACTAATGCCAGTGCTTTCTGAAGCACTCACAAACTTGGATACTTCCCAGATGTATAACTCCATGTAGTAAGGCTCCACCTTGCCACTGTAAATGCATCTGACTCAACTTTTCAGTTTCTTGAAAAAATACAGCGTTTTTTTACTACCGCTAATGTTTACTCTTTAGCTTGAAGTATGGAGGGTATGTCATTTCTGTTTATTGAGAGTGCTTGGTAAACCAAGTATAAATTATTATTATTATCGTAATCTTTATTCACCATCATTATTTTTATTATTCTTATTGTTATGTAGTAAGCATTGCAGACTGTTCACAGTACTACCATCCTGGATTTTAGGCACGGTGACAGCAGGGACTGTCTGAATAATTAGCCTCATGTCTGGTCTTCTTTTTTACTTACCTTGAGGTTGAGGAGAAAGTAAATTTCCTTATCCTGGCTGTAACCTGTGGACAACAGACACAGGTGGGCAGGTGTGTGGTGTGTCACCGTATCAGTCAGTATAAAACTGAATGCAGATAGGTATCAGTCCTACACCACTAGCTTCCCTACGTGTTATTTTAAAGAAGGGAAGTAAAAGTCACTTGTGTGTTAGAGTGTTATGCATTGTATATTAGTTCATGTGCTCCGTCTTAGTCAAAGGAATCACTAGCATCAACTGTCCTGCAGTTCTTCACAGCTCAAAGTAGACAAAAAGTCACACAAAAGAGCTTTAATGTTATTTTTTAAATTATGGAAGCTATCTTCTGATATTGAATGATATGCTATAATTCAGGTCAATGAGTAAGGAGCCCAGTTAGGGTCACTTTAAACATGGGCATTTTGTGTAGCTGTATTTCAACTTGCATAGGTTCATAGGTTCATATGTAGGTACTAGGCTATTGGCCCTAGGGCCTATACAAGCCTAGCCAAAAAGGTACCCTGGCTTTCACCACCCAAGAAAATTATTTCCCTGTGCCACTGTCAAGCAGAACCACAGAAGTGATCCCCGGGGTGAATTTCCACCCAATCATCAAGATTTTTCTTGAAGAGTGCTAATGAGGAGCTCTGTTTGACATAGATAGGTAGTCTGTTCCACAGTATGAGGAGTCTCTGGGACAGGAACCTTGCTATGTTACTTCCTTACTTTCATTTACCATTGATGTTATCTGCATGTAAACAGATTATCTGTGTCTAAAATGTTCATTTTTACTGCAGCCTGTCTCTCAAAGACCACAGCATATGGTCTATGACATTGCTGGTAATGCCACAGAACTAACACATGCTATAATAACACAGACTTATGACTTAAAGGAAAGAAAATAGCATATATGGGTTGAAAACTTGATGGGAGAAAATGCAAATGTGATCTTTGTTAAAATGGAAATTAATTTTACAGATATAGTTACTATTTTTCATTTTTTCTTTGAGGGATCATTTGGTCATAAATTTTTCAAATATACTAATAAAACTATCAAAATTATCATCCTCTGTAAATTGTGGAAGACATTTACTGACCTTTTTTGCTTCTCAGGTTCAGTTATTCCCTTCCCCGTTATCTCCATGACCCTGGGGAAGAGTCAGCATCTTCCTCTCATGTTGATGCTGTTTCTCCTTTTCTTCAGCCTCCAAATGCTGCAGTCTCTCTGCTGAATCTAATTCCAAAAGTTTGGCCTCCAGTTCACATCTCTTTAACTGCAGATGGATTTTTAAGTCCTCTGAGCAAAAGGTGAACTGTCCTGTTTCTGAGGGCTGCAAATCCCCATCACCAGACTGGTTGCAGGTCTGAGGTGCGACTAAGGCTAAAATCATTTCTTCTTTTTATCAGGTTGGCAGGCACCAATCCTTTGGCTTCACACACCTTGGCCAACTGGTTCTTTGTCAGCTTGCCATAATCCTCTACTGACATCTTTGCCTGCTTTCCCTTACTAAACTAACAAAAATAAATAAATATAACTGTTGTGAAATGAAACTCTTGAAAGTTTACCTTGTGGCTGCTGAGAATATACACACCTTCAGTGACAACTGCCTGCAGGCTATTGAAGTTCAATTAATATCCACACCACTGCTCACTAATAAGTGACATCCCCCCTCTGGTCCAGTAATCAGGGAGCCTGAATCCTCACCACTGATACTGGAAAGAGTCATTCACTTGGAACAAAAATTGATACACACATTATTTCTAGATCCAGTTCTCTGCATCAAGCACAATTTCTCTTAAGAGCATGTAGGGAAGACACTCAATCCAGGGTCTGGATTTCTCAATGTGATAATTTGTGGGGACATCACTCTCCCACAAGGTTAAGTAACATTGCTCAAGTGGCATGCATTGCTGATAGAAAAGTTGGGGTAACAAAGTAATCTTTTCAATGATTTCTTATTCTTATAACTGAAACATGGTACATCCCCTACTACCCTCTTATCTGGGGATCAGATGTTAAAATACTCCAATGCTTATCTATGACCTTAGTAATGGTCTTAATATCAGCATGTTTTGGCATTCAGTTTGTGGCCATGTTTCTGGCACCAGTCATTTGTTTGGATGAGACCCTCTTGGAGGATGCCCACATCACTAGGAGAATTTATAACAGCACCCCACTATCAGTCATCTGCAAACTTGGTCAGCCATATCCCACTGGTTTTGGCCTGCAACTCAGCAGAGGCCCCAAGACCGATCCCTGGGGTACACCGCTCGTTATGGGTCTACTGCTTGAGGTGGCTTCCCCTATTATGACTAGGTGGGTTCTATCAGTGAGCCAGTTTGCCACCCATCTGGTAACATATGGATTGATGCCTAGCTGAGAGAGTTTATCTATTATACCTGAGTGGGGAATACTATTGAAGGGTTTGGCCAGGTCACAGTAAGCGGTGTGCACTGTCTTCCCCTCATCCATGGCCTTGGTGACTGTCTTAAAGAAGTCGACCAAAGTTAACAGGCATGACCTCCCCTTGTTGAAACAAAACTGTGTGGGAACGAGTGTCTGAAAGTTGCCAATATCCTTGTTAATAAGGTCCATGATAATCCGCTCCATGGCCTTGCACATCAGACTAGTTAGGCTGATGGGGCTATAATTCCCTGGATCAGTGGATGGGCCACTTTTGTGCAAAGGGATGACAGTAGCTCTCCTCCACTCAGCTGGGAAGAAGCCGGTACTCAAGCTTTTGTTGAATAGGGTGCCTAGTGGTGCTGCAAGCTCCTGCCTGACCTCATGTAGGATGCAGCCTGGGATGTTGTCGGGTCCCATGGAGGCTGTATTTTTTGCCTTTGAGAGGGCAGTGATGACTTTCACCCTAGAGATAAGGGGAGGGGGGAAAGTACTGGGGATGTCCTGTTTTATTGATGGGGGGCAGAGGGGTGAAATTTTCTGAACCTGTCTGGCAGCAAGTTGGCTATATCTACAGCATTTGTGTATGTAGTGTCCTTGACCACTAGTTTAGAAAGATCTGGGTGCTTCCCTTGAGATTGCAGACATATGTGAAGAAGGCCTTATGATTTTCTTTAGCAGATGTGGCAAGTTTGGACTCATTATCATGCCTTTCAATATGCAGGCCTTCTGCCATTAGTGTATCACACCCAGCAACAAGATGTGTGACTGTTTTACAGAACTTGCATTTGTTTGTTTCTCAAACATGTTCAATGGACTTTGTAAACCAACGTGTATGTAGTCTACTGTCATGGGCCACCAATATTAACCTTTCATCTGTTGGTTTAAATTCTCCTCTCCTTAACCATTCCTGGGTCAAATCCTGATCAACATGAGGTTGTTCCATGAGTTTTCTGTATTTATAGCTTTACTTATGTCTTTTCCACATTTCTTACCTTCTTATATGATCATTCTCATTATTTTCTTTCTTTTGCATTTTGGCACATTCAGTTTCTGCTTGATTTTTGTCTACTTATAGGTTCATAGGTAGGTACTAGGTTAAATGCCTTTGCCGACCATTATTTGTAAGGTAATCACCTTAACCATTGTGCAAACCCCCAAACCAAAACTTCTGGTTTAATTTCCATTCCTGCTTGACACCAATATGCTTCTGCTAAACTAAGCATGGAAAACATCTTAGACTTGTTATTCTCATTATGTATTTATTAATTATTTATTTTACATTTGTTTACCGGGAAAGTACGACTGGGCATGGATCCTATTTTCAGCAGAGGCCCGGGGAGAAAAGCTCCACAAAGATTAGTACATCAAATACGGTAAATACAATACACGTGTTAATAAAGTACAGTACAGAGTCAAAAAATAAGGTACAGTTTCAATGCCAAGAATGGAGGAAAAAAGTAAATATGCTATAAGGAGCACAGTGTGTTACAATAAACAATGCAGTTAAAAGGACATTTTGTTCAATCATTTGGTTATGTTCATCAGTGGCTAGTACAGTAAACACACATTGATTAAGAGTATATAAAGGAGTTGTTGCAAGCTTTCATAGAAGGTTATGTTTTAAAACTTTCATGATGTTTGGATATGGTGAAGTCAGCAGATATGTATGTAGTCCTCCTACGACTGCAGTTCTATACATGTAATTAATTTCAGTGAGGCCCATATGTCATTCAGAATGAGAAATATATAATCTTGGTGTATACTGATTATTATATGTCATTTGATTGATAAGAGTGAAGCATTTTTTCTTGTTTTCCTGTTCAATACTGATTATTAATAAAAATTTTTCATTTTGAGGTTTTTAGTATTAAAC
>NW_025055526.1:0-9934 GCF_019279795.1 Protopterus annectens
GGTTGCCATGTGGGGTTGAGGCTGCTAGCTGGGTTGGGTGCACGTCGCATGGGTGCGGATACATGCTATGATGGCTATTGTATTACATTTGCATGCATGCATTTGCTTCTGGATATTGACAGCTAGACACATCATCATTCTATGTGTATGCCGCGAATTTGTTAACGTTGTTGGTGTGGTACATGCTGGCGCACATGTTTGCCTGTGGCTTAGGTATCTTTGCTCTTCTTGTTGTTATATCTAATATCGCTACCCGGCTGTGTACTTTCACCACTGCTGGTGACCACATGCCCATGTCGCTACTTCTGGCGTCGGTGGTGTGGATGCCGGGCTGACATGCCGCGTACACCTTCACCGCGCGCCCACTAACAGTGTACTGCGGACGGATTACCCGTATTGCCACTTTATCCCTGCCCTGACGGGCACAATTTTAGGGCTCGCGGGGTTGATGTTTGGTCTGCTTTGCTACGGGTACTATGCTGCGGTTAGTCTGCGAAGTTTCATTCTCCACGGGCCCCTGCTGGGTGCGGCACACAGGCGCCTGTGGAAATCAGCACCCTTTAGGTTGCCCACGCTTTGCATGGTCATCACGCCTCCCGGGTGATCCTACTTGTTTCGCCACGGCCTCACGATGTGTCGGTTATGCATGCATCATTACTATGCATATGGCGCTGCTAGCCGACTATTCACTGCACGCCGCTAAGCCTACACTGCCTGCGCCGAGCTCATGAATCCTGGGGCAAAAATTCTTATTTCATAATTTGACCAGTGTTGCTGCCTAACAAGACGTCATAGGGAGTGTGGCAATAAGGCCTGGCAAAAGAATACACAGTAGCATATCAAGCTCCTCAGAGTGTAAGAAGATTAGAAATTTGTAGACAATCTCTAAGATGAAGCAAAATTTAATACAAGCACCTACATATATTTAGTGAAAGGGATATGTGTTCTGAAAGTGATCATACATTTGAGGACCAAGTTCATTTTTATGTTTTAAACAAGATTTAGAGACTGTATTTATAGAGAGATTATTGTGGTTCAGTCAGTTCCAAATCAACAGGAAATGTTATTTTGTAATTTTCACTGTCAGACGGATGGTTGGCTGTAGTAAATGCTATATCAGTATGCAGTGTTATATCTTCCAAATTTTGGAAGTCACAAGAAATACTGTTAATATGCTAGAAGAGAATGAGAAGTTGACTATTATGGCACACTGTGGTGAAAGATACCTATACTAATACACTTGAAAGTCACAAAACAATATTTGTATTACCCAATATACAGAAGGATCTAGTTATGTAGAGCAGCTCTTGAACAATTGTATAATAGTGGACAAAACATACTCCTGCTAATTTTATAAATAGAAGGTTGTACTTGTTGATAGTCTAAAAGTCACTTCTGAGAAAAAATGATAGTCAAAAAGCTTTTTGGGTTTTGAATAATTTCATAAGAAAAATCAGAGGTAGCAGTTAATGGGTTCTATTTTGCATATAAGCCATGCTGATTGCTCAAGTGGAAGGTGTAGCTCTTAATATTTTCAAGAATTTGAAAGTATTCATTTTTTTTTCAAAAATTTTGCTTTGGCAGAGATTCGACACAGGCTCTGGACTTCTGAAGGTGACATTTAGTGATCAGGTACATTCAGCAAAGGTCTGGCTAAAGAGTAGTAGAAAAGTACAGTTTTGTACCTACCATAAATGTAGATGTTCGAGGATCTCCATTGCTGCAGTCCTTACATATGGTATTCACTGTCTGTCCACAATCGGCCCGGCCACCAAGTGAGGCTCGAACAGCGTCGCCGTCATCGGCCGAGTTCGACGCCAGCACGTCAGTCGTGTGCACAGTACAAATCTGCATGACCCGGCGCCACCAACCTCAGTCTTTCTTGCCTCAGAGCGTCAGAATGCAAAAACACCACCCAAACCCCAACCTAAAAAGCAGAAAGGGGGGAAGGAGGGAGGGAGAAAATTGGACTGCAGCAATGGAGATCTCGAACATCTACATTACTTATGGTAGGTACAAACTCTACTATGTTCTTGAGTCTCCCATTTGCTGCAGTCCTTACATATGGGTGAATCCCAGAGCAACGGAAAAAGGGAGGCTGGCCAATCTAAATAGCTATTAGGAGCTGCTAACATGCCCTGTAAGATTGCAGTGGCAAGAGCCCAGCCCCTAGACCTAGAATAAGGAGGTAAATGATAATGCTTTGTAAAAGGTATGTACAGAACTCCAAGTAGCTGCCTCTAGAAGTGTCTTTAGTAGCTACCCTCTCAAAAAGCAGTAGAGGTGTACGTAGCCCTAGTAGAATGAGGCCTGAGTCCCAACTGGAACCTCCTTTCCATGATGAGAGTAACAAAAAAGCAATACAATGGCCAATCCACTTGGAAATAGTTTGTTTAGAGACAGCTTTCCCTAAATGAAGTCTTAAAGCCAAATGAAACAAATAATTGTTGAGATCTTCTGAACTCTTGCTGGTTCTGAACAAATAATACCTTAACTGCCTATGTACATCAAAAGAATGCAAAACTTTTTTCCCCTTCATTTTGGGGTCAGCATAAAAGTAGGCAAATGTATATGGAATTGGTTCAATGCCACATTAGAATCATCACTTTAGGCAGAAAAGTAGGATTAATGCGTAAAAGGAAACTCTGTCCTTGGTGAAAAATCAGAAAGGTTCCACTGCCAAGTGAGGGCCTGTAATTCCAGATACCCTTCTAGCAGAAGTAACAGCCAATAAAAAGCTTAGTCTTCCAAGACAACAACTTCAATTCAAGCTGTAGCTGCAGGTTCCAAAAAGGAAGCAGAGTCAGCTTTTCCACCAAACAAAATTAAGATCCTAGGTAGGAGTAGGAGCCCTCCATTGGGGTCTTATATTCTTTGCCCCTCTAAGAAACTGTTTAACCAATGGATGTGAAAATAAAGGAGGGTCACAATCATAGTGAGCAGAAATTGAAGCTGCAGCATGCACTTTTACAGAAGAGAAGGACAAACCCTTTTCCAATAAAATAGTCAAATATTGCAATGTACAACTCAAATTAGGCAATTTGACATCAAAGCCTTTAGCTGAACTCCAAAGAAAAATCTCTTCCATTTATCAGCATAAACTTTTACCAGTACCTAGGACGCCTATGGCTTCCAAAATAACATCCAAAACTTGTTGAGGGAGCTGAGGCCCTCCTTCTCTAAAACAGAATCGCCAGGCTGTCAGGTGTAGAGATTGCACACCTGAGCATTGAGGTAAAATGACTGTTTTTCCTGAGACAATAAGTGAGGAATCTGTGGTAATGGCCAAGGTGTTCCCATGAATTAAGCTCCTCAACAGAGGGTACCAATGCTGAAGAGGCCAATCCGGTGCTATATAAGGATCATGCAAGGTTTGTCCCTCCTGACTTTCAACAGCACCTTTGGAAGAAAGAGGCAAAGGAGGAAAAGCATACACGTGAAGGTTGTTCCAACTGAAGGATAGTGCATCTATTTTCCAGAGCTTTTGAGATGAAACACCCTTGTGCAAAACAGTGGGAGTTGGAAATTGAGAGGAGAACGGAACAGATCTATGTCTGGAGTTCCCCAAGCCCTGGTCAATCCTGAAGAAATGTCTGAGGTCCAATTTCCATTCGTGAGGATCCACAATCTGGTCTGCCATCAGAACATCTGCTAACGAATTTTGTGCTCCTGGCAGAAACTGTGCTTTCCGAAGAGTGATGTGCAGATTCAAAGCTGGAAGTTTCCATAACAGCATTGCTTGTCTGCAAAAGAGGTAAGAAATGAGTTCCCCCTGCTTGTTGATGTACCACATGACAGTTGTGTTGTCTGTTCGAATCAACACCAGTCCTGGTTGAAGTAGGCTCTTGAATCCTTCCAAAGCAAATTGAACTGCCAGCATCTCTTTCATGTTGATATGCAAGTGAAGTAGCTCTGGGGCCAAAGGTCTTGAATCCATTTTCCTCTGAAATGAGCTCCCCAGGCTGACTCGAGGCATCTGTCATCAATATCTGACTTGCCTCTGGATTTGGGTCACAGAGAGCCCCTTGTTTAGGTGACATTCTGAGAACACCACCCAGAAATTCTTTCTGAATGCAAGGTAGAATCCGAGAATGACAGTGTCCGAAATGCGTGATGCTGTGTTGAGTCCAAACGCTTTTGAGATACTCATTGCTTAGCTTCCTCATATGCAGTTTGGCATTGGGAAATACTAGAATGCAAGATGCCATGAACCTCAAGGCTTGAAGGACTGTCCTTGCAGTCAGCCTGGACATTACTGATAGCTGTCGAAGTATAGGTGAAGATTTCTTTGTTTTGTCCGGGGTAAGAAATGCCATCTGAGCAGCTGTATTCAGTCTTACACCCAGAAAAACACACATCTCTTGTGAGGGTACTAGACTGGACTTTATTTCTGTTCACAGAATACCCTAGGCAACTTAAAACTGTCATTACATATTACTGCCAGATGTTGAAGAAGTTAGGTGCTTGCCACTTGAGCCAGGAATCAAACAGTCGTCCAGATAAGGATAAATTTGAATTCCTGTTAGTCTGAGAAAAGCTATTACTGGAGCCAGGACTTTTGTGAATACCCTGGTGGCAGTAGACAAGCCAAAGGGCTGATGCAGAGAACTGATAATGCAAATTCCCATTCAAATCTCAGGAATTTTCTGCAACTGGGCCTTGACTAGGAATGTGAAGATAGGCCTCTTTGAGATCCAGAGTCACTATCAAAGTGATCTTTTGCCCAGCATAGGTAACGTAGCTAAGTTGCAGTGTTAACATCTTGAATTTTGGAATTTCAGAAAGGTGTTTAGAATGGACAAATCCAGAATTGGCCTCCAAGTATTTCCTTTCTTTGGCACTAAGAAAAGAGCGGAATAAAACCCTGTGCCTCTTTCTGCAGAAGGTACTTCCTGTATTGCTCCCAACTAAAGCAGAGAAGAAATTTGTGCCTGTGCTTCCAGTCTTTTGCTGATGAGGCACATCCGGCATACTGCTTGAAAGAAAGGAGGGAATGTGTGTGAAAATAAAATTTGTAGCCTCGATTTATTATGTCCAATACCCATTTGTCTTGGTAACCAAATGCCAATTCCTTTTGAAAAGTCCCAGTTTTCCTCCTAGAGCCAGCTGCCAGCAAGGCAGAGTCCGGCAGCTGAAGACAAAGGAATCATTGGGTCTGTTTCCGAAAGGACTGACCCCTGCCACTCCCAGCAGAAGGGGTAGAAGAACTCAAAGACCTAGAAGTAACAGGGCCCTGAGGAGGAAGCCCTACCTCTACCTCGCCTCGACCTGCCCCTAGATTGATAATCCGAAGAGGGAAAGACCATCCCTTAGCAGGCCAATTCCTACTGAACTTAGGGGAGGGCTGAACCTGTAAAAGTCCTTAACTGTCTGCATAGACTTAGCTTTTCCTCCATTTTTTCAAAACTGATTCACTGGAGGGCCAAAAGAACATCAGATTGCAGAGGAGCATCCATAATTCCGAGGCCTTAACATGCTCCAACAAGGTCTGATCTTTAAGCCAGGCATGCCTGCGAACAACTGAACTAGTAGCAGCCACCCTGGAAGAAGCCTGTAAAAGCATCAAAACCA
Organism: Protopterus annectens; assembly: GCF_019279795.1. Classification (NCBI taxonomy): domain Eukaryota; kingdom Metazoa; phylum Chordata; order Ceratodontiformes; family Protopteridae; genus Protopterus; species Protopterus annectens. Next base: position 5,572 of record NW_025055526.1, read on the forward strand.
CACTGCAAAAGAATGCTTACCAACTTGGTCTGGAGAGCATGCACTAAATCCTGAAGCTCCTTACATTCAATACCTTCAGCTAAAGCATCTACTTTACATTTCAATTGGCCCAGCAAATAATTTTGATACCTGAGCATATGAAACTGACAATTTTAAAGCTCTCACCATTAGCCAAAAGTGAGAAGAGGTATACAGTTTTTTACCTCCCACCTATCAGGGCCCCTAGCATCCTTGTCAGAGCAACTGGATTCCTAACCACAGAAGCCCTAACACCTTTGGGGCCTTGAGTAATAGTTTCTAGATCAGTTCCTAGGACTCTTATATGTAAGTACTTGTGAGCTTCCAGAACCCTGTGAGTATCTATCTGGTTTAACGGGGCAGGAAGAGAATCTGGGTTAAGGAGCAGCCTCAGAAAATACATCCCTGAACAACATCAGTACAAGGAATAGCCAAGGAGGCCTCATGCTGAGGCAAAAATAAGAATTCTTAGCCTTTTTCGAGAATCAGAATAATCCCTGGCCCTCCATTTGAAATGTTCCCTCATGGAATACAAAGTCTCAGAGAAGAAAAAAATCTTCTGGAGGGGACGTGAGAGGGAGTAGTGTCCTCAGCCTCCGAATCAGGGAATAGGAGGGAAATCCTGAAGTTCTTCTACAGAGGGAATCTGACTCATTGGAAGACTGAACCAAACCCTCCAACTCTGTCTCTACCCTGGGCCTCTTCAAGAGGGGGGCATAGAACCCCTAATTAAAGTAATCAAATCTTCAGCCATCTTCCTAACATGTGCTTCCCTAGGAGCTGGACCCTGGGGACTAGCACCAGTAGGGGCAGACTTAGACTTAGAATGGGCTTTGCTTTGAGAAGGAGGAGGCCTAACTCACCCTATGAGAGGAGGGAACCACTGACATCAGAGAAGCACCCTCAGCCTGGCCTAACATACAGGAGAAGCCTACTTCCTGTAGTAACAAAGGCTCCCTTTGAGACTCAGGTAAACTTTCAGAAGAAAGGAGCGCTGAAGTAGTCAGTGGTTCTACTCCAGAACCGGCGTCCGGAGTGGACAACTGTCCTGTTTGGACCATAAAGACTTCTCTTATGCGTTTTTTAGAAGAACCAGGCATGACGAATCTGATGGCATGTTGTAATTACTAGCGTTTACTCAAAACACCAGCCTAGCACAGTCCAAATCCCCGGCGTTTAATAGTACAGCTTGTTAAAAGTAGCAAAGCGACACTCCAACAATGTGGAGTACTCCTAGGCCCCAAAACAAGGAATACAGAGTGAATGGTAATCCCTATGAGGAATCTGTTCACCACAAGAAATACCAGTTATTAACTTTTTCTGACATCCGTCAATACTGAGGCAAGAAAAAAGACAAAAAGCGTAATCACTCAACGGGTACTTTAGCCCAACTTGGTCCCCGGTCTGAAACTTCGAAAACCCACAATTCCAGAATGTCGAGAACGGCACTGGTGCCAAATGCTGCTTCTGCTTAGGACCCACGCTAAAAGAAAGACTGAGGTTATGGCGTCGGTCATGCGCATTTTGTGTGCCTGTACTGGCACGTACTGACGTCAGCGTCTAGGGCGCCCGATGACCGACGCCTTGGTTCTAGCCCTTTGGTATTCGGGCCGATTGTGGACAGCGGAATACCCATATGTAAGGACTGCAGCAATGGGAGACGAGGAACATCTGGGAATATGAATTCCATTTATGAGCAACAGATTCAAGATCTGTGCTAAGGGTTTAGAGACTATGTTAAGTTATGTATTCAACAACCGTCTGGTGTAAATAATGAAACCATGGGTTGAATTTGTAATTAATTTAATGCTTGAAACAAACTTTTAAACGAGAAGAAGGGTTATAGTTGATTTTTATTTAATAGAATAGTGCAGGGGTGACATTGTTGGTGATTAGAAGAAAGATGATGAAAGTGTATGAGGAAAAGAAACACATTAAAGTAATCAGATTTGCAAAAGATAGGGATAAAGTAACTTGAGATGTGGAAATATTTTTTATATTTATTGTAGACTTTGTTGTAGTCTAGAATGTTTTGGATTACTTGGCTTTATAGCTGTCTGAAATAACTAAAGTACTGTAATTTAACTTCATTAGTCTTGATTTGTATTGTGAATTTTAATAATTACAAAAATGTGGAGTTGATAGTGTTTACTATATTCTTTTGCATTCTTCCTTGGCATTATTACTTTGTCTGATCAGTGACCAAAGGCATTGGATGACAAAGGAATATGACTAGCTTTAAAGTTTTTGTTTAGAAAATTCAATATCTTTGCTTGGTGTTGAAGTTTGAATATTGTAGAATGAGATAAGTGTAATTGTCAGATTTGTACTATTGTAAATGGTGACCAGTCAACTGAGTGAAGCCTATTTTCAAAGAGGATATCTATGTTATTAAGGAATGAGTTGAATGTAATATACCTAGGAAATATCCTAAACATTTTTTAAAGACCAGAAAGAAAGTATGGGATTATGACTGCAGAGGACATTAGGAAGCATTTGTAGTACAATGAGAGGTGTATGTTTAGTAAGAGGCATTATTCTTGTACATTGCCATAATCCACCTCTCTAGGTTTGAGTTCCAAGACTTAATTCCGGTTTATGCTAGATCACCAAGACAGTAAGTTTGCTATTTAGTTTAGGTAAATGATGCTTTTCAGATCTTCTTAAAAATATTTTATAGATTCAGTGAGAAGGATACAAATATTAGCTTAATATAAAGTTTAGCAGTATAACCCTTAACCATACTAGAATTAATGTTAAATCCAGTGTCAGTGGATGTGTTGTTTAGGAAAGGGCAGAGATTGGTCTCTTTAGGAATCATAGTTAATTGTCAACTGTTGGACAACATTATCCATTTTGAGGAAAATAGCAGACAGTCCTTTAGCCACAATTTTGCATTAGCAGTTACATTTGGCAGCTTTGTACAGAGATCTCAAGTCACTAACTAAGCCCATCTACTCTTTAAGCTGCATATATTTATGAATGCTGTTTAGTGGAGAATGGAGGACTTTAGAGTATGAGAGCTGTGATGCAGGGCTAGGATTTAAAGGGATGTCATCAAAGAGAATGTGCAGAGTAATGAAAGTGTAATCATTCTTTTGCATTACTTAGAATATTGATTTTTACAGGATATTTTTGTAAACAAAAATTAGAAGTGTCTTTTTTTTCTTTGTAAGTAAAATGGCAAAAGGTTTATAGTTTACTGTTTGGTGATTGTAAAGATACTAGTTTTGCTGATGTGTTAATAGTTCCATTTATGGCTTTAACAAACTGGTGAAGTGAGGAGGGTATACAACAAAGAAGCAGTTTATTATATGAGTAGCTGCTTTTCCTGTAAAAAAGAACCATTTTGTAATGGAAGGGTTAGAGTATGCTTTTAAGAGGCAGGGGTGATTAGGTCTGGAGAGTGCAGGAGCAACGCATTAGTATAAATGTAAAGATCCAGGGGAATAGCCAGGAAATTAATACTGTGAGGAGTAAAATAGAGTACCCTTCCTGCAGGCAGGAGTCCGTCATTCAATACATATGCATGAGAGGGGCTGCAATGAACTTAAGTTATAACCTGAAAGAGTGCTCCGCTGGTGCTAAATAATTAAACAAAAATTAGATATGTGACTCAGAAAGTTAATCCAAAGTAATCAGGGGTTATCAGAAAAAATGAGCCATAAAACCAGTAGATTTAATTTGCAACAAATACATAGTTATAATAGACAGAGCAAACAACATCCACTGGTGATATTAATAAGTGGCCCTAGGGTACATAAAACCGACTCTAAATGCTACTCCAAACTGATACAAAAAGTGCTAAGGCTGCTACTCGTAAAACACTCGTATTTATTTTTAAAATGCCAAAATATAAAAAAAACGTTTTTCGTCTTAACTCAATGCTCAGACTTCTTCAGAAACTCTGAAACAGACATCTTAAAACATCCAGTATTTATAGACTCATTTGAAAAACCCGCCATAAAGCTGATAAACAAAACAGGCTCTTTTAAAGATGTATTAACCTGTAAACTTACAGTTGTATTAACATGCTTTTCAAAATTTGATAATGTTAATACATAACCATAAAATCAAATTAGTAAAATACACAATAGTGTAATTCCCTCTCTTAGATATAAGTTTCTTGATTCATACTTATTAGGTTATAAAATTAGTTTACAAAAGTATATATCATCTTAAATCTCCTCATTACCAATATATTATTACTCACTGATTGTTGTATAAAACCATTATTTCTAAAAATCACCTTGAATATATATAAATATATGTATAAAATCCTTGATCATCTCTCAAACTTTTTTAATTTGAGCAAACAAAAAATTTTTTAAATGAACAAATTTTT
>NW_025055527.1:0-9089 GCF_019279795.1 Protopterus annectens
GGGCAATAGCACATACCATGACAATTTTGGGTACATGTAGTTGGTGAGTACTGCAAGGCTCCACCAGATGTCCACACCGAACCGACTTGAGCAGCCCAACACACCTCTATTACATTAATGGCTTCAGCAAGGTGCCTCATTATGGTGTTCCTGTTCAGGGTGTGTGTGCATTTCTTGATGGTGGCCATCAGCCACTGCTCCAGTGCATAACCTGCATCCCCCACTAGGGTGTCCAAGGGATGTCCCCATTGGCAAATGTTCGCGTACAGCTAAGCAACAAATGCCATATATGGGAATCATGGTAGTTCCCAGGCAGCCAGTACACACATTCATTATTATGCCCTGGGCATCACACACAACCTGGTAGCAGGCTGATGGAGGGAAGCCCTTACAGTTATTAATGTGAGGCCCCACTCCTGCCTCGGCCACTGGCTGGTGCTTTGATACGTATGCATAAAAGGCAGTCTATTTTCACTCCACTACTTCCAGGTATTCCGCTTATTTGCTGGAAGTGACGATATTGCTGGCCAATACCCTCACGGGCATTGGGGAAATATACATGGTCACTCAACATAAAGCCGACATGGCATCCAGTGAAACTGGTGCAGCAGTACCCTGGGAGGCTGATGCTCTGTGATATCCCCATCATGGCTCACCAGTTGGTCTCTGGAAGGTACCTTGTTGCTAGTATTCTTAGGGCCAACACATATCTTGGTTTCCACTGGGATGGGTCCCTCTGTTGGTTCTGTGTGTGAGGCGGCTCCTCACAGCTTAACAATTCTGCTGCAGGAGCCTCTCTTCGTCCACTATATAATGCCTCTAACTATCTCCTTAGCTCATGTAACCCATGGTAGTAAGTGACCCTGGGGCCTGTACACTCTTTCTCCTCCTGTCTCCCTCATTAAAGGGGTTGTCTGGCAGCATTTCCATTGTCACCACCCTCAGCAAGTCACCTATGTCAGCTATGGCAGCCCCTAGCATGTTTGGTCTGAGTGCAGCTTTTTCAGTTTTCACTTCTACTAGCTTACTCCTGTCTTGCAGTATCTCTTGAGAGAAACATACTGCAATGCTGTTTGCAGTGTTTTCAGTGCTGGGCTGGGCTTGTATTCTGCCTGTGTAATTGCCTGCTTCTAATTGTTTTCACCTGCTACCTCTTACAGGTATTCCCTTGCTAGTGTCCTCTTACTATTTCTTTCTGCTTCCTTTTCTCTGTTTCCTCAGGGGAGCAGCACGCATATAAGCTTAAAACATGCTCACAGTGGCTACCATGCGCGACACATGCTTACACGGACTAGAATCTGCTTATTTAAGTAAGCTAAAACGCTACACACCAACAATGACACCAAACAGGGGTTCTCATGATCTTTTAAACAGGCTCCTACATGCTTACATCTGCCTTTACATGTGTGCAGTCTGTATTACTCATGCCTCCCAGCTGCAGCACATCAAAGATGCATTGTGACGTGACAGCAAGAAACTTTGGTGCTGGCCACAGTGTACACCTTCCATTTCTTGATTTCTTTCCCATGCTTATCTACTGACACTCCTCTTTTCTGCTGTGTGATTGATATGTTTCACATACCACTTTGCTCCTAATGAGCTTGCTTTCTTTCCCGACAATTTCCCTGTAATTTCAATTCCATTCTCCTACTCTGTTACTTCCTCCTTATCTAACTCTTACACTGGCTACACTTGACTGTGCTCATTTTGCTATCTGACAGTGCGGATTCAATTATCCTACTCATTCATTTACATAGGATTGCCTTACTAATGCTTAGTTACATGTCTTACACTCAGCTTCCCACCTTTTAGCAATCACTACTCAGACGGTGGCCATGTTGTTTTTGGTCTGCTAGGTCCCTGCATTGCAACTATCCATGATGTTACATATTAAAACCCACATTTGTGGGTTTCTAACCTTCATTTTCAGTTTTATATATAGCTTTGTGCCCGCTTGCTTGGGTAGTCATGCTTTGCCAGTTTAAACATCGCCGATTCCTCGCTAAAAAAAAAAATCTTTTTTTCATAGTTTGTTGATATGAGCTACCGCCAATGGCCACATATTTGGCCATTGGCATGCTGTCTGTAACATAACATTGCACAGCTTATTTGGAGCTGTCATGGTTTCATTAGGTTATTTACAGCAACGCATCTAGTGGTCAACTGAGTACATTTCTGCAACCAACATGACTCTTACACGGGCTGGGGAGCCTTTCTGCTTTTCAGTGGATCGCTAATCTACCTCATTTGCATGCCTTTCAGCTGCAAGTGGGGATTAGATTAGTTATTCACGCCTCTGCCCGCAGTAAGAGTCGCTTTAGCCTAGCTCTCATGGGATTTCGGGCTGTTCCTGGATCACGATGGCTGCATGGAGTCTTACACGGCTCTTAGACTCTGTGTAAGCCATCGTGAATCCTGCCTAAAGATTTCACATAAAACAATAATGTCTTAGTTCCTGTGCTATCCTCAGATCCTCAGATCTTTTATTTGGGATAAGAGGGGAGCACTGCCCCCGAGCTAAATCTATTTGTCCCTAGAGGATTGATTCCAGCCCAGCAACTTGTAGTTTATTGGCCATTTTGGGTCAATTCCTGATACTCCTTTCTCTGTAAAAAAAAGAAAAAAAAAAATATCCTTGTTTTCCCGCTTTTCTGAACTAGAATAGTCCAGTCCAGTTCCCAGATTTTGCATGATCTCTGGCTTTTGTCTTAGTTCCTGTAAAGCTATCCATATCCTTATTTGGATAAGAGTGCAGCTTCTTTGTTCACCAGTGAGAGTGGGAGCACTTTGAGCAACCTATTTGTCCCCTAGAGGATTGGTTCCAGCCCAGCAACTTTGTAAAGTTTATTGGCCATTTTGGGTCAATTCCTGGCTCTTTTTCAACCCCCTGCTATAAAGCCCATTTTAAGTGCCGCTTTTAGCTGAATTAGCGCAGTTGCTCATAGAGCAGCGCTAGGGCAGCCAAGTTAATCAAGTTTAAACTATTTCCTGGCCCGCAAAGTCTACTCTTCAATCCTTTTTCCCTTAGAACTGCTCTACTTGCAATCTAAAACAGCCCATGCTCTAACTTTAAAAAATCTCAGCACTTGCTCCTAAAGCATTTTTTATACAGGTAAAGCACTCTCTTAAACAAAAAGAAAGTAATTTACTATTCTACTCTAAATTCCCCTTTGAGTACCCATTTCCCTATAGATCCTTTCTGACCCAAAGTTACACAGCAATCTTTTTTTCACTATTCTAGCATGTCGAAGGGTCAGTTGCTGGCATCCTCTCCTTCTGTTCAGCTGGTGAATCTGGGAATCTTGAGGCAATGTCACAATTGTCTCATGTACACAGACAACCCCTCCTCCTCCTCCCAACAAATACAAATATATGAGAGATGCAACTATAGAGCCAAACTGAGGCTGAGCTCTCTCAATTCAGTACCTGGCAAGACTCAGTCAGGAGGAGAAGGTACACCACCATCACCACAAAAACCCAGTCTCACATAGAACTATCACAACTGCAAAACCAAACATACACACCCAAAAACGCACTCTGGGAGGCTTGATTAAAAAATCTACCAAAACAACAAAGGCCTCCAAAGCAGACACCCAAGCAACCACCACCTCAAGACATAGCACATGCAACACATAGTTCACAAAGTCAGTGTGCTAAATGTGTCACAGCCCTTAAGGCCAAACAACATGCCAGACACATCTCTGTAATAAGTGACTCCATAGTTCAGATTACACTGACGTCTCCGCCACCAGACTGAACAAGGAAAAGGTCACAGTAAACTGCCTTCCGTCGGGAGCTAGAATCCACAACATAACACATTGCCACTCAGGGTCACTCCACAGCAAGTGGGGCTAAATAGTGACCTCAGTCATTACTGTACATGCCGGTGTGAATCGACCTGAGATCAGCATTCCTCCCTTGGACTACATAAAAGGAGACATAGAGGAGCTCTCTGATTATGTAGGCCCAGGCTGGTGGCTTTTAGGGACTCCTTGGACTCCTGGAGCAGCATCTTACCTCACTCAAGAATGATGCCAATAAGTACAAAGACAAAATGATCAGTTTTAACAATTGGCTTAATTCTCCGGATGTCATTCTAAGGGGATCCAATGTTCAGTCTGCTTGGGATGATTATGCTCTAACAAGCCACACTGCTTTTGCAAGGGATGGCTTGCACCTGTCAAATTCCCCTGGGTTTACGGATATTGGCCAAGGCTCTTGCCACCCCCATAGTGCCTTTTTTTAGGCATAACGTTCAAATGACAAACTCATACCTCCCTGTAGAAAACACAAGTGGAAAAAAAAATTAAGGTAATGCTGCTCAATGCCAGAAGTCTAAACCTCAAGATGCATGCCCCTCAAAGCCCCTCCCTCAGTATGGAGAACATCGATGTTCAGGCAGTGACTGAAACCTGGTTCAAGGCTCCTGAGAGCACCCCAGCACTATCAGGTTTTACCTCATATCATTTGCCCGCCCCAAACTTGGACCAGACCCACAAAAAGGAGGGGAGTATCCATATTCATCAAAGATACCCACACCTCCAGGTTAGTGGCAATGCAATAAAAGCATCGGAGACCATCCAGGTGCAACTAATCATAGGCAAAACTGCCTTACAATTTGTAGCATGCTACAGACCACTCCCTTCCTCAAACTCAGGAACCTCCACACAGCCTTCCTGGAAGACACTGAAGAGTATAAATGTCTCCAAATACCATCACATTGGGAGACTTCCAACTACCCAAACATAGACTGGGAACATTACTCAAGCCCAAACACCCTAGCTCAAAGGTTCCTGGAATTCATAAACTCAAATGCTATGGAACAACTAGTCACCATTCCCACAAGAGGAGACACATACTACTAGACCTGATCATCAGCAAACATGGGGACAAAATGCTCCACAATCGAAGTATATCCCTCATTACCAAGATCAGACCATAAATTAATCTCACTGGAAATCCACATCCCGCTTCCCACCCCTGCAATAAAAGACCAGCAGTGAAGAACTTCTCAAAAAGCCAACTTCACACTTCTTAACACTGAAGTGGTATCCTTCAAGGTCCCTGTAGCCAGTGGAAACCACAACCCACACTGCTGAATCCTTTACAAAATGCCTTCTACGGGCACTCCTTTCTTAAGAATGCATGGATCATGCAATCCCAAATAAAACCCAAGACTCCATTCCCCAAAAGGCAGGCGCTCGGTCTGGGTGGACCCCAGCCATAAAACAAACTTTACAACAGAAGGAGGAAGCTACTACATGACAGAGCAAAACTCCCTAAATGGGAAGGCATCTCTGACTTCCAGCAAAAACTACTATCACTCATAAAATCATCCAAGGCCAACTTTGAGAGAAAAAAAATCGCAAAAAGACACAAAAGACAATCACAAGGCCTTTTTAGCTATGTTAGAAACCTGGGCGGAAACTCCCAGATATGCTCAGAGTGTAGTCCAGGAATGACACAAAATACACTTGAACCCACTGACATTGCCAACATTCTGGCAGACAGGTTCAGTGCAAATTTCCTTCCTCCCCTCCCCCCCAAAAAGGAGAAATAACTATCCCAGTTATGAGTGTAGCCTCCTAACATCTCAGATGCCTCCAGGTGAGAGCCGCCTCTCTTAGTTTTTAAAAACACAGCATCAATGGGACCGGATGGTGTCCCGGCTGTGTGCTACATGAACTCAAAGAGGAACTAAACCCACACATAAGGCTGCTGTTTAATCTTAGCTCTTTACTACAGGATAACTGCACTCCAAAGAGTGGCGTGAGACGGGGCAACAGTGTGGTCCCTACTTCACAAAGGCTAAGGTAGCTTCTATGGACTCCTGGAATTACCTCCCATACACTGACGAGTCCCGGCTCCTGCAAAGCTATGGAGAGGATCATTTTGGAACTCATAAAACAAAGACATTGGGGACCTACAGACATTGAATCCTACCCAATTCGTACTTTATATTGTCAAGGGCAGCTAAGATCCTGCTCTTTTGAACTTGCTTGGACTTTTTGAAACCGGTCACTAAGGCTTATTGATGAGGGTAAGGCAGTTCACACAGCCTACTCCTTTGACCTTTGCAAAGCCTTTGACACAATACCCCACTTTGGGCATCATAGACAAACTCACTCCAGCTTAAATGTAAACCCATATGTTACGAGATGGGCTGCAAACTGGCTCCGCTAAGGGACAGAACCCACAGGGTGAGAGTTGCTGGGGCAATGTCAGACTCTCTGCCAGTCACTAGTGGTGTCCCGCAGGGCTTCCAGTCCTGGGACCCCTCTTGTTCAGCATTTATTTTTCCTTGGAGGTACAGGCAAAATGATAGGGAGGATTGACTGCAACTGGGTGCCAGTGGACACAAACATCCTTCAGAGAGTGCGCCTCATAGAAACAGATAATTAGTGCCAGAGCCATGGCTTTAAGCTGAACGCTTCAAAAAATAGTATAGTCATACCCTTTGGGAAAAACATGGTACTCCACAAATTACCACATACAAGTGGTAATCCATTAAGTACAGAAGAGGTAATCAGGGACCTAGGGACCCAGGGTTGACAGTAACCTCTTCATTTGACACTCACATTGCCAAAGTGGTTAGAAGACCTTCTATATTGCCTCCACCTTATCATGAAGGGTTTCACATCTAGATCAAGAGAGGTCATTGTGCCCCTGTATTCTCTGTTATTTAGGCCAATGATTGAGTACAATGCCCCATTTGGGGATGTATCTTACTGCACTGACCTGCAGCAGTTGGAAAGACTCCCTAAAAAGTTCCTCATCAAGAGGGGATAAAGGGTCTTAAATATATGTCATAATGCTGCCCGGGACTGAAAAAAACTTCAGCTCTATTCAGTTGCATACCGCCTACTCAGAGGTGACCTTGTGCTCTAACGTGAGTAAGGCCAAGTGTCCAATCCAGAATTAATGGGACATGCTCCACCCTCAGAAAATCCAAATCCAATCAGAGCCAACGAGAGACAAGAGACTTAAACCTCAACACAGAAATAAATAGGACATGCTGGGAGGGACAGATTCATAACTCCAGAGGCTCCTTGGCTACACTCTGGAACAGAATCCCAATCCATGTTAGGGCAGAGCTCCCTCACTAACTCTGCTTCAAGAGAAGTCTTGACGAATTAGGGATGGGAGATCTGTAGGCTTTACTCCTTGGGGTCATCTCTGTGTCACTACTAGGACAGAGGCACAGTAAAATAAACCCTAAATGGGCAGTGTAGTATTCTCATCCTAAGGGGTGGTGAAAGTCAATAACATTGACTTCCGGCTAGGCTTATAAATGCCCTAGGGCAGATAGCCTAGTACGAACCTATGAACCTATGTATTGTAAATATAGAAACATTTGGGAAGAAATGGAAATAAAAAAAAGAAGTGTTATTAATGAAAATATGAAAGAATTTTACAGTAAAATTGTATTGTGGAAATTATAAAAGAATATGATAGAAAGGTACAGAAAAGAATGGTATGTTAACATTATGATATTCTTTTATTTGGTGGATCCATGGAAAGAGTTAGCGATAGATAAGAAGAAAGCAATAATGATGAGATACAGAAATTATAAAATAATTAAAGAATGCAATAATTTTTTGTGGAGATTGTCCATAAGAAAATTACCAGTGGGGGAAAATATGCCATATAAGAGAAAACAGGATAGAATATGTAATAAATGTAAAGAATTGGAAACTACAGAGCATGTTTTTTAAAATGTGAGATAATTCAAACACTGTGGAAAGAAGTATGTAAACATTATTTGATTAAAAGTTATTTAAATTTTGAAATGTTTAATATGGACATGATAGATTATGGGTTTTATGGGACAAGATCCCAGAAATAAGCTAAGAAAATGGACAGAATCGTATTAATGTGTAACATGGACTATATAGAGTGAAAGACTTAATAAAATCAGATACAATGGAAAATAGACATTGACAAAAATACTGGAAAATATGGTTTTGATTGTGGGTAAAAGAGTGGGGGGAATACTTAAAATGGATCTATCAATATAGTAAATGATGTTAAAATATGTAAATAAAGTAAATATGTAAATATGTAAAAATATGAATTGTATATATGTATTTGAATAAAAAAACTACTCACTGACTCTACAGTGAGCAAGTAAGTATGTATGCCTTGATCTTACTGCAGTGGAGATGGAAGGATGGTGCAGGGCATGGAGAAAGTAATGGAAGGAATGGAGGCAAATACAAGCTTGCTGGGAGATGTGTGTGGAGTTATACATGATTTAGAAGCTGTTTTCTTTAAATAAATGTTGAGTTAGATGAGATGAGAAAAGAAGAATGTATTGTTTCATCCCTCCCATCAGGAGGGTTGCGGCTTGATGTATTACATGAAATGATTAACCAGAGTGAACCTGAAAATGGTGGAGCTGTTTCTTGGGGTGAGATAATGGAAAAAATACAGACAGAAGATTCAGACATGATCCTAAAAGAGGACAGTGCTCAAAAATATATATATATTATAGTGACAGTTGTAAGCAGTTATGGAGAGCAGAAAGAAAATTAAAAGATGACAGCATGAAAAGAAAAAATGTGGTGAGAATACATAGTAAAAAAAAGGAACTGTATAGTTATGAGGAGTGGGACACTAAAATACTCCCCTTATGTGTAAAAATATAACAGGTAAGATTTTTACTTTAATAAATAAAGAGATATTTTGTGACATTATTTTTGAACCTGTTCATGGTATGGAACATTTTCTATGATTATGAAAAAGTGCAGAATGACAATCAATGCAACAACTATGTCGTAAATGCTTTTTTTAGAAACAAAAATAAAAATAGATATATAGTTTTGGACAGAAGTGGAAAGTGAGAGTTTGAAAGGACATTTAAAAAGGATTTGTAAATAATTAATGGAGATTTCAAAAGTTTATGATAACAGGGGTTTATAAACTGGGAATGGGATTGCAATGTTGTCTTGAAAATAAAAATGGAAAAATGTGCATATTCCAAATATTATAGATGTTGAAGGAAATAGAGATGTAGCAAATATTGGGGCAATCAAGAACATGTTATTTTTGTGGGAAAGAATGATATTTTATAAATAATTGTGATAAAA
>NW_025055528.1:0-8049 GCF_019279795.1 Protopterus annectens
TGGGATGTCATCTGGTCCCATGGATGCTGTATTCTTAGCTTTGGAGAGTGCGGTTTCTACCTGTGTGGCCGTGATTATTGGAATTTGGCAATCTTTTGGCATTGTGATGGGTCCTTTAGGGATTGAGAGGGGTGAAGTTGAATTAAATCGATTCACAGGATATTGGCAATATCCTGGACTAGTATATTTAATTATTCTGTTGAAGCCCAGAGAGATCTGAGCATTGCCATTTAGATTCTTGACATAACTATAGAATGCCTTGTGGTTGCCTTTGGAATCTTTGGCAATTTTATTTTCGTAACTAGCTTTTGAGGATTTCATGAGGATTCTACATGAGTTTATTAAATCCTGATTTTTCCTTTCTGCAAATAGTTTTCTTCCTTCTGTTGTATAGTTTGTTTATAGTAAGGGACCACTCAGATTGGCTTCCTTTTTGGAGGAAAGCATCTGGTTTTATTTTGGGATGGCACGCATCTCATGCAATTTAGTGGGATGTGTGCTCGTATGCAGTGCCTTAGTGTAAGATTCCTGCAGTCAAACTTTCAGATCCTTGGTCTGCATGGGTGTCATGAAAGTTTGTCACTTGACTTCAGTAGCATGAAGTTGGCTTTTGGAGAATCTCTTTTAAGGAGGTTTCCTTTACTGGGGAGTGAGAGTGGAAATGTGGGATGCTGGCAAGGGTGATTTGCTTATGGTCAGACCTGTCCAGTGAGGGAAGACCACTGTGGAGCATCTATCTCCCATGTTGGTAATGACCAGGTCTAGGATATTGGAGTTTCTGGTGGGACAATGGATTAGCTGATCCAGGGCATTGGAATTTATGAATTCCAAGAACCATTGGGAAAAGGGAGTTGGTACCTGAGTAGTTTTCTCCAGTTAATGGCAGGGTAGTTAAAATCACCCAGTATTAGTGTGTTTGGTTGTATCTAAATCATTTTCCAGTATGTTTAGAAAGGTTTAGTGAGAATCTTTGGGGCATGGTGGGGGATCTGTAGCAAGCTGCCAATTTGGATTGGCAGTCTTCACCTAGTAAGGTTAGTTGCACCTGGAAAATTTCTGGATGCATTGTGTTGGGCAACTAGCCTGGAGGTGTGAATATCTGGTGAATATGGACACCCTCCACCTTTAGTGTTTCGGGCCTTTGTTTGTACATAAAAGTGTGGTAAGAGTTGTAGCCTGGTATTGCAGGGTGTTCTCTGGAGCCTGAACCAAGTTTCAGTTACTGCACAAGATATCAATGTTCTCCATTTTAGAGTGCCTCGAGAGAGTGCATTTTGAGGTTTAGACTTCTAGCATTGAGTAGCATTACCTTCAGATTTTGCATGCTTGTATCTGTTACGGTGGTGGTTTGTCTCTTGAACCTTTTGCCTAAAAAAAAAAAGGCACTATAGGGGTGGTAAGAGCTTTAGCCAGTAACCTGAATCCCAGGGGTGACAGGTGCGGACCATCTCTGGTAAAGTATCGTGGTTTGTCGATCATGTCTTCCCAGGCAGACAGATACTGGATCCCCTTTGAATGACACTAGAAGCTTAGCCAATTGTTGAAGTCAATCATTTTGTCCTTATACTGTGGTATCATTCTGGAAGAAGGCAGGATGCTACTCAGGGCTAGGGTCATACTTGCCTGGGCCCCATGATCCGAGAGCTCTTCCATGTCTCTTTTCATGTAGTCCAGGGAGGTACATCTCAAGTCATTCATTCCAGCATGGACAATGACAGAGTCGTATTTGTACTTGTTGTGGAGTGACTTGAGTGCATGCATTATGTGGTGGATCCTGGCACCTGACAGACAGCTGACTGTAATTTTCTCCTTGTTCAGCCTGGTGAGAGGGACATCAGTGTGCCTGACTATAGACTCACCTATGACTAAAGTGTTAGGTACATTGTCTTGCTCTTTTAGGGGTTGTTGTTGCGGCACACTGTGTTGTGAGCTATGTCACTTTGGTTGTGACTCGGTGTTTGTTTGCATTTCAGCTTCGGAGGTCCTTGTTGCTTGGGCAGTTAATGCTAAGGGCTTCGCATATGGTTTATGTGTTGCTATGTGTGGGTGTTGATGGTGTGGGTTTTAAGGGCCAGGAGTTGTTTGAGGTGGCAGGTGTTAACTTTTCCTGTTGACTGTCAAGTACAATCTTAACTGGAGAGAGCTTTGCTCCCAGTTTGGCTAGTAAGTGCATCTCGCAGGTTGTAGTGTGTGTTGGTGGTAGGAGGAGAGGGTTTTCAGCACAGGCATGAGGCAGCTGCCGTGACTGCCTAAAATGCCCCGCGATTCTACCAGGGTGGACAGGAGAAATCATCAAAGCTGACCCGATGCTCATTAGGTGCTTTTGTAAAGTATAAGAGTTGTTTTCCCTTACCTTTGCAAGGTACTTTGCAATTATAGGCTGTTTAGTGCCTCGATTAATTCTCCACACAAGGAGAGTTATGGAGTGCTTTATCAGTCAGTATAAAATCAATCGTATTAGTAAGTGTGGGATGTCCTTTGAGAAATTCCCTGTCATACTATCTATGTCGAGTCCAGTGTTTGTTTCTCATATCCAAATATATCAAGCAGACAATACTCAAGCATTTCTTACTATGGCAGATGTCAAAAGGCACAACTTGGGTCACTAGTTATTTATACCATTCATACTAAGCCATGATTTTTAGAGATAACATTCTTAATCCAAATCAATTAATGCCTTAACCAGAACTTTATAGTTCTGAAATATGTACTTAAAAGTATGTATCTCTTTAGAATGGTGTGAATAACATATATGTTTATAAATTATTGCTCCCAAACCATGATATACACACACACAAACACACACACACACACACACACACACACACACACACACTGCTGTAAGTAAATTACCCTGCTACGAGTGAAATATGCAAGCAGTGTGAAGACAGGTGATTTGATGCCAACATTTCAAAAAGCAACATACCAAAAATCCAGAAAAATCCAAAATAAAAATGATAGCAAAAGGAAGCAAACAAGTTTCCTTTTCTGACCTGTTACTCAAAATTCTACCCCAAAATCAGATATAGTTTGTCTGAATAGGGGTAGTGATATGAAAAGGCTTTTCCTAAGGTAAGGTGTCATGCTGGGGTTATGGTCAGGGATAGGATTATGGTTAAGGGATGGGCAGGAGGGGGTTTCCAACTCTGCAGCAAAACTCCAACAGATACGAGAAAATCAGGTCCCAATTAAAATGTCCAAGGTTTTTATTGCCTCCATTCACTATATCACGCTAAAACACCACAGTAGATAAACATAAAATCCAAAACCACATAAACGCTATTCATGTACTGCGTTTTCGTATTCTCCACACAACTTCATCAGATAAAGTTATACATTTCAATAACCATTTATATATCTTCACTAATAGAATGATTAACTTAATTTAGTTAATTACATCACGTTCATTTGAATTTTAAAAGGGCAATACTTGTGTTAACTGAAATATCCATAAAATATGAAATAAATTATTTAAAAACCAATATGTTCCCTATTGCTCATCAATAGTGGAAACTATGTGTTTGACAAAGTATTAATTTAAAAAAAATATGTTCCTTATAACATAGAACAGTAAAATTTATTAAAATAAAATTATATAAAATTCCACATTTTAAAAATTAATAGTACTAGTAGGTGTCTGTTGAAACCTTATGGTCTGCATTGCCATCAAGTGGATGTTTCAAAGTATTGCAGCTCTTCTCTCTTAAAAATTGTTTTGTATATTGTATTAGGTAAGTTGACCATTAATGAAATGTATTTTATTAATAAGTTATAAAATTAAATATAAAATTTCATTTGATTTAGGAAAAACACAATTCTAAATATATTACATGGATAAATAAATGTATAAATATGTTAAATAAATAGGTATATATGTGTATAAGATCTATTACAATTTAGCTGCTCTTAGATTTAATAGGGGTAAGATGCTGGTGTGTTCATTCAATCCTGGTGTATTATATGATTCTGGGTCATTACCATAGAGTTCCTATATTCCAGCTTTTCTTCCAAAGGTCCTCCCCTAATGTCCCTTTCAGTATGTTCAATCACAGAAAATGTATAACTAGCTTCCTTACATAGTAAACTATGCTTATAAAGTGCGTTGTTTTCCTTACAATTTTTGATGTCGTTTAAATGTTCAAAAATTATAATACTCAATTACCTAACTTTCAGTTTTCCCACATAAAAGGACGACAAACCTTACGAAACAAATAAACTATTCCCATTGAATCACAATTATGAGTGGTACTTATCATTCTTTATTATTTGACCTGTTCTACTTTTATGTTAATGTGACATTACTGTTGGAAATAGCTGTGCATTAGGGAGCATCACACATTTATATATTTACTTTTCCTTCTATCTTCAGGAATTTGCTTTATTTTTTTATTTTTCCAATAAGTTCCTAATACTTTTCCAATTTCTATACACAGTCTCGGTTATTATCTATATGTTCTCTTTATCTAGGTCCATCAATTCAATGAATCTATTCCATTAGATTATTAAATATAGTTCTTATTCAATATTAATATCAAGTAAAGTGAGATGGGCTATCTATGCTTCTCATCATCATCTCTGTCTTTAGGCATATTTTCCGGCAGATCGCATTCTATCGAAATGCTTCATCATCACTGGTCATTCTACATCCCCTGCGAACTGTCCTTTACAATATTCCTTTACATAGGGATGTGAACTATCAAAATGTAAAACAGAATTACAATACGTTGGCTTTCTATAAATTTTGGATTCTAGTCCATCTCCTTTTTTAAAAATTTCTACGTCCAAATATTGCAAAACATCAGAGGAAATGTGATAGGTAAATTTCAAAAAACTACTGGAATGTTCAAGATATTCAAGAAAAACTTTTAAGGTATCCTCATCCCCAGTCCAAAAAATCACTATGTCATCTAGGAACCTACGATATATAGCCCATGAAGAACTGAAATCACTGTTCAAAATGTTTTTTTCTTCCCAATGGGTTAATACTAAATTAGCATAGGAGGGGGCACAAGCTGCCCCTACTATAGCTGCCTGCCCATGTTTGTTTAAAAATTCTCGTGAAATATAAAAATTATTCTGTAGTACTAGATCCATTAACCATACGCAGGGAACTTCTGTGGGAGTTAGGTTCCTATTCTCATAAATAATTTCTTCAAACATATTAGTTCCTTCCGTATAGGGGATAGAGGAAAACAAATCAATGACATCAATAGTGACAAAAGTTAAATTGTCAGTGTTATTAAAACTAGAAATAGTATTTAATAGATCCCAAGAATCTTTGAGTATATATTCTATCCATCCATAATTCTTAATCTTGTATCCACAGGGGTGGCAGAGAATGAGTTTTGGATCATCAGCACTAACTATGGGTGGTCAAAGGGGATTTCATGTTCTTATGTATTTTGGTATACCGTATTGTAGGGCTGGTTTCTCTATTTTCAAAAAATTATAAATATCATAGTTAATTAGCTCATCAGTTAACATTTCATTTAAAGAAATGTCGATTTTATTATAAGCTATGTTAATCTCATTCCTTGATACTACTTGGTATTTATTTCCATCCCACAAAATATCACTCATTCTGCTCTCATATTCGATATTATCCATAATAACAATACCCCCACCTTTGTCCGGTTTCATTATTCTTAAATTAGCATCCATTCTTAAATCAGTTAAAATTTGTTTTTCTTCCTTACTGAGGTTAGTATAAGATCTACTTCCTGCTAATTCTACTTTTCTAATTTCCTTTTCTAGAATTTTCTCCAGATTTTTAAGGTAGGGGTTTAAAGGGGGATTATAAGTGGACTTCCGTTTCAACTTAAAGTTGTTGTTGATAGAATTGTTAGGTAATAACATTTTTAAATTAATTTTCCTGAGAAATAACTTTATCTCAATCAGGCTCTTCGCTATATCACCTTTAATGGAAGGTATAAATTTGAGCCCTTTAGATAACAGTTTGAAATGTCCCTTCTCCAACTCTAAGGAACTGAAATTATAAATATGAAAATTATTATATGTCCATTTGTTTCCTTCTCTAGTAATGTGTTCTATTACTGGGGGGTAGTAGTGGTTAATTCAGAGGGTAGGTTTAGTATTTCCCTCTTCCCCTTCTCCCCCCCCCCCTCCAGTAAAAATTCCCTTCCCTTCTCTTCCACCTTGTTTATTCATTATTCTCTCTGACCTCCTTAGTGGGGGAAATTCCTCATCATATATATTACCTACATCCTCCTGTTCACCATTATCATTAGAATCAGGATTAGCTTGATTATACATATTATTGTTGTATTGTTGAACTTCTTCTTTATATGTTTTATGTGGGGGGTTGGGATAACTTGTTTTATTCTTATATTCATATATATCCCTTTCCATCTTTTTAGTTTTCCTGTCTATTAAAACATCCATACTTTTATCTATATCTTTCCTCATGTTAAAATATTTAGCCTTCTCTTCCACTATGGAAAACATGAGATCATTAGTTATCACCTTATCAAGGGCATGTATGTCTTTCATGATATCATGCTGAATTCTACTGTTTTCCCTAACCATAAGCTGCAACATATCTATACCACATTTGTTAAAAATCTCCAATAGTTCCAAGTGAAAATCTGATCCTGGTATTACATTATTGGGGTATTTAAATACCCTTAACCCTTTAGGTACTATGTTTTTGGCAATGCATTCATTCAAGTACATATTCTCCACATTTAACATTCTATATTTGTGCATAAGTTTGTACAACTTATTTAAATTGTCTTTATAAGTGTAGTTATTGTGCTTAACTGGAGCACCATTAGATATGTCTTTAAAAACAAATTTTTGTTGCAACCAGTCGTTTAAATCACGACCAGAAGAGACAGTACCTTTATCCAAGTCGGAATTATTGTTATGGGTGTTCCGCTTATCAAAATAAAGTCCTCCATTAGCTTCCCCCCTTGAAAAATCTTTTAAAAGTCTCGGTGTTGTCGCTGGGTTGAACGTCTCCCTAGGCAGGTCCTTTTCGAAGCCGGCGTCTCCTTTCCCACCAATAAGCTCCGTTCCTGCTCCTTCCTGCGAAATAGCAGCCACTGTTTCTGACCTTTCGGCCACCACGGAGTTGTTGGTAATGTTCTTACCATGAATAGTTAGTAGGGAGGAGGCAACAGGGGTGAGTAGGTTGATCAGTTCAGTTAACTGACCAATCAATTTGCGAGCCAAACCAAGGTCTTCCTGCTGACTGGCAGGAACTTCCTGCTTCTCCATAATCCACGTAAACACCAATAAATGAAGAAAAGTAGATCAAATACCAAAACTCCAACAGATACGAGAAAAGCAGGTCCCAATTAAAATGTCCAAGGTTTTTATTGCCTCCACTCACTATATCACGCTAAAACACCACAGTAGATAAACATAAAATCCAAAACCATATGAACGCTATTCATGTACTGTACTGCAGCAACTTACTAATGCATGCAAACCATGTACCTTACCTTACAAAACCCCTTTCTATAACACTATCACCACACAAAATACTCGGGTACACACCACATATAGCAGCATACACTAAGACTTCCCTCTTACTTAGCTCTTTTTCTAACCTTAACCCACAAACACTAGCACAAATACTACCATCCGTAATGCCAAAACCTTTGGTATAGCCAAAAGTTTGGTCACTAAAATCCCAGACCACATTTACCTTATCCACACACAATCAGTCTTCCTTCTTTCAACATCTATAGCACTCGACCAGAAAAATACCTGATGAATTACTCAGCAGTTTACTTTCTTGACAACATACAGATCTGACAAAATGAATTATACCCATATATATTCTCTATGCTTTGGTGAGTGTACTTTTAGTCAATTAATGCAAGGGGTGGTAGAGACTGTCAGACATTCATATGATAAACATTAGATATCTCAATGGTATGTTTCAATGAAACAGGTAAATGAGGTTTGGAAAGTGGTGAGAGTGTGCATGTGGGTGTTAGGGATAAGGCTGGGGTTAAGAAAAGGGTTGGATGTTATGTGTTTGCATGCAAATGGGGTGTATTTTAGGGTTACAGTTGTAAT
>NW_025055529.1:0-8022 GCF_019279795.1 Protopterus annectens
TTCATAAGTTACTGATCCGTGAGGATCTTAAGACTAGCCTTACAGTCCCATAATAGTTTTTTTAGCCTTTATATAGGAACATAGTAAGTTACTAGGTAATGGCCCAAGAATACATTACAAGCCTAATAAAATTTTACTCGTTACCATGATCAGCAACTACTGCCCCTGTCCAAGAGAGACACAAGTGGAACCCCTCAGGGTGAGTATACAGTTACCCATCCAATCACCCAGATTGTGTTTGAAGAAGGCCAATGAGGTGATATATCTGATTCATAGGTTCATAGGTTCATACTAGGCTATCTGCCCAAGGACATTTATAAGCCTAGCCCATAGTTATGTGGCTTTTAGCCACTCCCTTTAGTTTGAATAAAACTATGCCTATTATTTTGCTGTGCCTCTGTCAAGCAGTGACACTGAAGTAATCCCTGGGGTATATCTGCGATCTCCCATCCATTGGTCAAGATTCCTCTTGAACAAGGCCAGCGAGGTGCTCTGCCTCACATGTACCGGGATTTTGTTCCACAGCATAGGGGAGTCTCTGGGTGATGAATCTGTCCCTCCAGCACGTTCTATTAATAACCATGTCAAGGTTTAAGTCTCCCGCCCTTGTGGTTCTGAGGGATCTAGATTTTTGAGGTGAAGCATATTCATCAAATCTGGGTTTGACATGGCCTTATATGTCAGGCACAGGTCACCTCTCTAGCAAGGTATGAGACTGAATAGAGCTGGAGTTCTTTCAGTCGGGCAGCATAAGACATATTTTTGAGACCCTTTATCCTTTTGGTGAGGAACTTTTGGGGCCTTTCCAGCTGCTGCAGGTGTCGGGTCAGATACATTCGAATGGGGCATTGTACTCAATCATAGGTCTAATGAGTGGTGAGTACAGGGGACGATGACCTCCCTTGATCTAGATGTGAATCCCTTCATGATCAGGTGGGCAATGTAGAAGGTTTTCCTAACTACTTTAGCAACATGAGTGTCAAGCGAAAGGCTACTGTCAACCTGGGTCCCCAGATCCCTGATGACTTCTTCTGTGCTCAGTGGATTGCCACCTATATGGTAGCTAGGGGTAACCTTGTTTTTCCCGGAAGGGTATGACTATGCATTTCTTGGCGTTTAACTTTAGGCCATGGCTCTGGCACCAGTTATCCATTTCTGTGAGGCCCTTCTGAAGGATATCTGTGTCAGATGTGTTTTCGACTATGGCCCAGTTTGCAGTCATCTGCAAACTTTGTCAGCTCACTAACCCTCCTGTGTTTGCTTGTACTTCAGAAAAGTAGATGCCTGAACAAGAGTGGACCCAGGACTGAGCCTGTGGCACACCACTTGCGACAGGCTTTGAGTCTGACATGGCTCCAGCAACTCTGACCCTGTGGGTTCTGTCCCTTAGCCAGTTTGCAACCCATCTTGTGATGTATGGGTTTACATTCAAGCTGATGAGTTTTTCGATGATACCTGAGTGGGGTATTGTGTCGAAGGCCTTTGCCAGGTCGAGGTAGGCTGTATGGACTGCCTTTCCTCATCAATGGCCTTGGTGACTGTCTTGAAAAAGTCAACCAAGTTTAAAAGGCATGATCTGCCTTTGACAAAGCCAAACTGGGTTGGATCCAAAGTCTGCAAGTTCCTATGTCTTTATTTATGAGTTCCATTATGATCCTCTCCATGGCTTTGCAGATAAGGCTTGTCAAGCTAATGGGATGGTAATTTCAGGGTAGGTGGAGGCACAGCCCTTGTGAAGTGGGACCACAGTGCGCCGCCACTCCTTGGAGTGCGTATCCTGAGGTGAGGCTAAGATTAAACAGCTGTCTAACTGCGGGTTTAATTCCTCATTGAGTTAGTGGAGCACACAGCCGGGGACACCATCGGTCCCATGGATGCTGTGTTTTGCCTTGGAGAGAGCAGTTCTCACCTGGGCGTTGGAGATGTTTGGGGGCTACAATCCTCTGGTATAGATATCTCTCCTTTGGGGGGAGGAAGTTTGCACTGAACCTGTCAGCCAGTATGTTGGCAATGTGTGTGAGGTTCAGTAATCTTCACATCATTTTGAACTAATTCTGAGCATATCTGGGAGTTTCCTCCTAGGTTTCTAACATAGCTAAAGAAGGCCTTATTATTGTCTTTTGAGTCCTTGGCGATTTTCTCTCAAAATTTGCCTTGGATGATTTTATGAGAGCTCTTAGTTTTTACTTATAATGATCAAAGGTGTCTTACCTTTCAAGGATTTTTGCTCTATCTTGTAGTAGCTTCCTCCTTTTGTTGTAGAGCTTGTTTATGGCTGGGGTCCACCAGACTGGGCTTGCCTTTGGTACAAGAGTCTTAGTTTTGTTTGGGATTGCCTGATCCATGCAGTCCTGTAGGTGCTGGTAGAAGGCATTTGTAAGTGATTCAGCGGTTTGAGTAATGTTTACCACTGGCTCAGGGGCCTTAAAGGAGACCACACTAGTTTTAGAAGTGTGAAGTCGGCTTTTGAGAAGTTTTCACTGTGGTCTTTTTATTTCAGGTGGGGGGATGAGGACCTCCAGCGAGATTAGTTTATGATCTGATCTCACCAGTGAGGGTATACTTCGGTGTTGAACATTGTGATCCCATGTTCGTGATGATGAGATCAAGTATGTTTTCTCCTCTTGTGGGGATGGTGACTAGTTGTTCCATGGCATTTGAGTTTATGAACTCCAGGAACCTTTGGGCTAGAGTGTTTGGGCTTGGTAGTGTTCCCAGTCTATATTAGGGTAGTTGAAGTCACCTAGTATGATGGTGTTTGGAGATACATTTATCCTCCAATGTTTTCAGGAAGGCCATGTGAGGTTCCTGAGTTTGAGAGGGTGGCCTGTAACATGCTACAAATTGCAGAGCAGTCTTGCCTATGGTTAATTGCACCTGGATGGTCTCCGATGCATAGATGCGTTGCCACCAACCTTGAGGTGTGGGTGTCCTTTATGAATATGGACACCCCCTCCTTTCTTGGTGTTGTCTGGATTTTGGGGCGGAGCATGATATGAGGTGATACCTGATAGTGCTGGGGTGCTCTCAGGAGCCTTGAACCAGGTTTCTGTCACAGCACAGACATCGATGTTCTCCATACTGAGAAGGGCCTTCAGTGCGTGCATCTTGAGATTGTAACTTCTGGCATTGAGCAGCATTACCGTTAGTTTTTATTCCTTTTTTGTGTTCTAGGGTGGTAGGTTTAGAATTTGAGCCTTGCCTAAAAGGCACTATGGGGTGGCAGAGCCTTTGCCAATATCCGGAAGCCTAGGGGTGACAGGTGCAAGCCGTCCCTTACTTGGCTGGCGTGGCTTGTCCAGCATGTCATCCCAGGCAGACAGACATTGGATCCCCTTTGAATGACACCAGAATTTAAGCCAATTATTAAAGCTGATCATCTTATCACTGTATTGTGGCATCATTCTAGGTGAAGGTAGGATACTGCTCAAGGTCAGGGTCATACCTGCCTGGGCTACATAATCAGAGAGCTCCTCAATGTCTCTTTTCATGTAGTCCAAGGAGAGTGCGATCTCAGGTCGTTGACACCAGCGTGGACAATGACTGAGTGGTGCCAGTACCTGCTGTTGAGAGACCTGAGTGCTTGCGTTATGTGGCGGATTCTAGCGCCCGACAGGCAGCTTACTGTGACCTTCTCCTTACTCAGTCTGGTGGCGGGGCGTCAGTGTGTCTGACTATGGAGTCACCTATGACAAGTATGTTTGGTGTTGTATTTGGCCTTAAGGGCAGTGACTGCTTTGCACACTGATTTTGTTGTTTATGTGTTGTTTGTGTGGTGTATTGAGTTTGCAGTTGCTTGGGTGTCTGCTTTGGAGGCCTCTGCTGTTTAGGTAAATTTTACTCAGAGCCTCGAGTATGTCTTAGTGTGTTTATGTGTTTGATTCAGTGGTGTGGTTGAGTTATGTGAGACTGGTATTGTGGTGTGTGTAGTTGCCTTCTCCTCCTGCCTGGTCTTGCCAGTCCTGAGTTGAGAGAGAGCTCAGCCTCAGTCTGGCTAAATAGCTGCATCTCTCACAAGTGTTAGTGTTACGGGAGGAGGAGAGGGTTGTCCGTGTACATGAGGCAATTGTAACATTGTCTCAGAATTCCCAGATTCACCAAATGGGCAGGAGAGGCCGCCAGCATCTGACCCTTCGACATGCTAGAAAGAATTATGAGTTGGTATGAGACAGAAAGTAGTGGGCTTAGCAGGGAAGTGGGCACTCCTGGGGGGTTTTGCTAGTGAGAGATTTGTATAATATAGGAGTGCTTGACCTGCAAAGAGAATGCTTATAAGACAAGGGATATGCTTATAAGACAAGTGCTGAGCTTTTTGAGAAGAAAAAGCTGGCCCATTTGGAACAAGTGCTGCACTTTTTAGTGAAGGTATAAACTGTTTGGGTTCCTAACAGAGCAGTTCTAAGGGAAAAATTGAAGAACAGACTTTCTGGAGCCAGAAAGAGTTTAACCTTGTTTAACCGGCGCTGCCCGATGCTGCTCTAGTGGCAACTCCGCGCTAAAAGCACGTAAAGCGTGCTTGATAGCAGGGGCTGGAAAGAAGCAGGAATAGACCCAAAACGGACAATAAAACTACAGTTTCAAGTCAGTAACCACCTCTACGAGGGGGCAGGGAAGCTGCTCAATGTTATTCACTGCCACTGATCAAGAGAGAGACCCTCCTTCAGCCCAAGCAAAAATGGCCTCACAGAAACTTTCAAACAGTTCAGGAACAGCAAGCCTGTAACTGAACTTTTTTAACTCTCAGAAAATTGTTTTTGTTTTTTACAGAGATAGCAGAGGTTCACAAGTAATATCAAGTTATAACAGTGCAGTAAATGACCCCACACAAGAGTGCTAGGTCAAGGACAAGAAAGCTATACTTACGATTTTAAGAA
Source organism: Protopterus annectens (assembly GCF_019279795.1). Lineage (NCBI taxonomy): Eukaryota > Metazoa > Chordata > Ceratodontiformes > Protopteridae > Protopterus > Protopterus annectens. The sequence continues at coordinate 4,875 of NW_025055529.1, forward strand.
AAAGCGATTTAAAAATTAAGTGCAAACAGGAAATTCAGCAAACAGCTTTTGGTTGTGCTCTAAATACAGCATACTGTCACAGAAATCAAGTTTAACAAGCCAGAAAATGCTCAAGCTTAGGCAGCTATGCAGAAAAACTTAGCAAATAAACAGAGAAAAATACTTAAAATCTCAAAAGTGGCTCCTTCTTCTCTCAGCATTTTTTTCCTCTTGGAGAGGATGCTTCACCAACAGCCAACAAGCCTGAAAAAGACGCCCCCAAACCACTTAGGCAACTTTAGGTTTTAAGAGGGGAGAAGATGGAAGGAGTTTTGGGAAATGACCCCTAGTGGCCAATAAAACTACAATTTCAAGTCAGTAACCACCCCTCACGAGGGGCAGGAAAGCTGCTCCAATGTTATTCACTGCCACTGATCAACAGAGAGACCCTCCTTCAGCAGCCAAGAAAAAATGGCCTCACAGAAACTTTCTAAACAGTTCAGGAACAGCAAGCCTCGTAATTGAACTTTTTAACTCTCAGAAAAGTGGGAAAAAGTAAGATTTTTTTTTTTTGTTTTTTGTTTTTACAGAGATAGCAAGAGGTTCACAAGTAATATCAAGTTATAACAGTGCAGTAAAATTACCCCACACAAGAGTGCTAGAAATCAAGGACAGAAAAATATACAAGTTTTAAGAAAAAAAACGATTTAAAATTAAGTGCAAACAGGAAATTCAGCAAAACAGCTTTACAGTTGTGCTCTAAATACAGCTTCTACTAATACAGAAATCAAGTTTAACAAGCTGTAGAAAATGCTCAAGCTAGGAAACAGCTTATGCAGAAAAAGCTTAGCAAATAAACAGAGGAAAAAATACTTAAAATCCTCAAAGTGGCTCCCCTAACTTCTCTCTCAAGCGTTTTTCCTCTTGGAGGGTGCTTCACCAACAGCCAACAAGCCTGAAGAAGACACCCAAACCCACGAGGCAACTAGGTTTTAAGAGAGGAAGATGAAGGAGTTTTTGAAATGACCCCTAGTGGCCAATAAAACTACAGTTTCAAGTCAGTAACCACCTCTGGCTGGGGGCAGGGAAGCTGCTCAATGTTATTCACTGCCACTGGATCAACAGAGAGAGACCCTCCTTCAGCCCTGCAAGCAAAGAAATGGCCTCACAGGGAAACTTTCAAACAGTTCAGGAACAGCAAGCTTGTAACTGAACTTTTTTAACGCTCAGAAAAGTGGGAAAAAAGCAAGATTTTTTTTTTTGCTTTTGCTTTTTACAGAGATAGCACAGGTTCTAAGTACATTTATCAAGTTATAACAGTGCAGTAAAATGACCCCTACACAAGAGTGCGTTAGGTCCAAGGACACAGAAAAGTATGCAAGTTTTAAGAAAAAAACGATTTAAAATTAAGTGCAAACAGGAAATTCAGCAAACAGCTTTTGGTTGTGCTCTAAATACAGCTACTAATACATGATGTGAAGTAGAAGTCTATTATGAAGGTGCATTAACCTCTGAGAGACAAATCTGTCCCTCCAGCAAGTTCTATTGATGTCACATACCAGGCTTAGATCTTTAGAGTGAGTAACATCTGACTTGCAGACTTGCAGCATTTTCAACAAAGCGGGGTCAGAGATCACCTCTGGGACATCTGTTTGAAACAGAATAAAATGACAGTGATTTCAGCTGATCCACATAGGATAGCTGCTAAAGACCGTGAATTTTCTTTGTGAGTAACTTTTGTCTCTCCATTTGCTGCAAAAGGGTGCTTTAGAAGCAGGTACCACTAAAAGGGGGCATTGTACTCAATTATTGGCCCCTAATGAGTGCTGAGTACAAAGTGATACAACTTCCACTTTTTCTCGAGGGCAATACCCACTTAGCTTATGAGGGTGTTTACATATACAGAATGCCCTTCTTACCACTCTGGAGACATGGTGACCAAAGGCAAGGTTGCTGTCAACCCTAAGTTTTTTCTACAATTTTCATCTTTTAAAAATGAAATTTGATGATACAGCCTTTGGTTCATAGATTAGTACTAAGTTAACTGCCCTTACTTGTAGACATTTCCAAGCTTCTAGCCAATTATCCCTTGTAGAGACTCAAACCCTGGACCTTTGTGTTTGTAAGGCAAACACCTTAACCATTAGGCAACACTCCCAACATTTTGAGCATATAAATAACATAGATGTGGGCAGAGCAAGGATATGTTGGGGCATGTACTATGGACCCTATATACATAGCAAGGGAACATGGAAGTTTTAAACTGATAGTGAATTTAGAATTACTCCTCCATTCACCCAAATTATGCAAGATAAGTACTTTACTTTATGTGCAGTGTAAGCCAGTTCCATAGAGTTGGTATTTTCTGTGACACACACCTGCCTCTCCAACATGTTCTAGTTAAGGTGCAAAAGCGGCTGAGCTCTCTTGAGAGATGTTCACGGACTTGCAAATGTGTAATTGGTCTGACAGGATAGGGTCATCTTAGGCTCTGTGGACTATGTTTAATGATAAAAGTGCATATACTTATGTAATTAGTGTTTCTTACTGAACTACATACTTCCTTCATACTGTTCTGTAGCATTTTGGGGGTATTTTTTTAATATAGATACTATACAGCTGCATTATAAATGTCATGCACATAGGTATAGGATGATATTTTTATAAATTGTTTGTGTACTGGTAAGTATCTTGTAAAACAATTAAAATTTGTACATGACTAGTAAAAATACGCCAAGTATATCATTCAAGGTATTTTAATTGTATTTTTCCTCAGACCAGCTTGAGGTGCCAGTTTATGTACACTTAACCAAAAGTCTATGTCATGAGGTTTTGGATCTTGCACTGAGATGAAATGGTCATGACAATGAATATGTCCACCCTCATGACAGATTCTGTTGCTACAACTTTCCTCCTGGGCAGCTATTTGTGGTTTCTCAGATTTTCACTATATTTTTCCACAGCTGCTCGATGTCTGTTGCAGGTTCATAAACAGTACACTTAAAATTGTATACATAATTTCCCCACCTTTCTGCAGATGTCAGTCTCAGAATATCCTTGGTTTCTAAAAGTTGTGCACATTAAATAAGTCTGTTTAAAGCTATAAAAAGAGTTGCATATAAGAATAAAACCTTGGGGCTTTCATTAAAAAAAGGGTTTTTTAAAGGGG
>NW_025055530.1:0-8292 GCF_019279795.1 Protopterus annectens
ACTTCAGCAATCCAATACCAAAAAGAACCAAAAAGTTCTGGTCTACTATCAATAATCTACTTACCCCAGGCAAAGTAGTTACACCCAACCCACAAAACTTAGACCCAGATAACCCCTCATAATAGCCAATAACGTCAATACCTTCTTTACTACTTCCATACAATGTCTACAGCTAACCACTTATCTCCTGATTCTTCCCAACTGCTCTTAAATAACATCGACAACTCCCCCTTCCTCCCCTGCAACTTCAACCCATACCCACCTCCTACATACAATCTCTTTTACAAAAACTTACGACCACTACCACTCCCTCAGCAGATAACCTTCCTGCTGAATTTCTTCAAGTAGCAGCTAAAGTAATCGCCTACCCTGTTTCCCCCATCCCTCATAAACAGATCCATAAAAGAAAGTACTTTTCCAGCAATCTGGAAGATATAACATTCATACCCCCTACACAAGGGAGGAAAATCCACTGACCTTTCCAACTTTTGGAGTCCTATAGCACTATTATCCCACTAGCTAAAATCATGGAAAATGTATACACAAACAGCTACTTAATCATCTCCTTCATAACAACCTACTAGCTAACACTCAACATGGATTTAGACCATCACATGGTACTACCACTGCTCTACTTTCTTTTATCAACACCATCAACTGTAATCGTGAATAACAACAAACTAACCTCTTCTCTTTTCTAGACCTGTGTCAAAGCCTTCGACATAGTCAACCATACACTTCTTCTACACCCATATTATTAAAATCCATTGCTTTGGATTCCTCTTCCTTAACCTGGTTCTCATCCTATCTTGAAAACCGACCAACAAGCAGTACTCTGGAAAACTTCACTATCTACTTTACTACCTATCTCTTTAGGAATTACCACAAGGATCTATACTATAGGCCCACTCTTATTCTCTATCTTTATTAATGACCTCCAATCTTCTATCCAAAACACTACATGTATACAATATGCAGATGATTCTACCATTATCTGCACAGCCTCCACTCAATCTGAACTCCAGGCACTCACACAATCTACCCTTTTCTACCGTGAACACTGGTTCTCAAAAAGATGTCTCCTCCTCAATCCAAAGAAAACAAAACTACTACTTTTCTCACCTACCCACAAATCTTCTCAGCTAAACTTCTCTATTACTGCAAGTGATAATTCCCTCATCTCCCAGACTCTACAACCAAACTGCTTGGTGTTACTATTGATAATAATCTTAACTATGATTACCACATCAATAACACTATAAAGCAGTTAATAAAAATTGGTTCACTGTACAGAATCAAACCCTACCTTACACCAGAAGCAAGGACCACTTTAGCGCAATCACACCTGATCTCTGCCTAATGTATGCCTCCCTCTATTTACACTAATCTCTCTAAAAGCAACCTGAAGAAACTTACTACATCCTAATACCACAATATGGCTCAAGCTCGCTTTGCCACAGCAACCCAGCATAGAACTCACCACTGTCTAAACTTAAAACACTTACACTGGTTAGAACTTCCTAACAAGATTAGATATCAACAACTCTTAATAACACATAACATTCTATATCAACCATCAAAAACACCAGCTCTTAGTAACCTCTTGATCCCTATAACAACTTGGAAACAGCTCACGCTCCATGAAAAGCTACAAGTTAACACAACACGAATTACTAATTCTGCAGGTAACTGCCTTTTTTCCAACTCAGTAGGCAAAATATGGAATAATCTCCCTTCACACATTACCTCTATAGGCTCCTTTGACCTTTTTAAAAAACATCTTCTTCGACATCTTAACAAATTTTTGGCTCTGCTCTTGTACCAATCCAGACTAATCAACTTTCTACTATCATATTTGCTTACTTCAAAACTGCAATCTTTCTCTGTGATCACAAACGACTTAATGACTGAACAGTTTCTATTCTACAAAAAAAAAAAAAAAAAAAAAAAAAAATTTTTAAATGACCCAAAGGGAGTGCAGTCTTTAAAAGAATTTATGCCTTTCTGAATACGTAGATAGCACCATATGTTTTCTATTACTTGATCGAGACTAATAAGTATGCATGGTGGCTCATTGTCTATGTCACAAACATTGATTGTATATGTTCAATTTCTATAACCTTGTTTTAATCTTTGGAGCTTTTCTCCCCGGGCCTCCACTGAAAATGGAAATAATCCAGCTGGACTAGCCCGGTCAACAAATGTAAAATAAATAAATAAATAAAATAAATGTAAAAATCAGCTGAAAATGCATAGAGAAAGCTAAAAATAATAAATGGTCATACTGAAAGTGGATGTTATACCAGAGCCAGGATTGCAGTACCTTTTTGTATGGTGGATAGTACTTTGTGTACCTGTGGGTTTCCACCTTCTAGCCTTTCCCTTCTTGGAGAAAATCCACTTTTCAGGTAAAAATAGGTTGGAAATGCACAGAGAAAGGTAAAAATAATAAATGGTGATACTGAAAGTGGAAGTTAAACCAGAACTAGGATTGCAGTACCCCTTTGTAGGGTGGATAGTACTATGCATACTAGTAGAGTTTCAGCCACCTAGCATTTCCCCTTTTGGTGAGAATCCACTTTTCGGGGGGGTTGTATGTAAAAATAGGCTAAAAATGCATAGAGAAAGCTAAAAGAAATAAATAGTCATACTGAAAGTGTAAGTTAAGCCAGAGCCAGGATTGCAGTACCGTTTTGTAGAGTGGTTAGTACTCTGTGTATTTGCAGAGTTTCAGCCTCTTAGATTTTCCCTACTTGGAGAAAATCCACTTTTCAGGGGTATTTTTCTCTATGTAAAAATAGGCTAGAAATGAATAGAGAAAGCTAAAAACAACAAAACGGTTGTAATGAAAGTAGGAAATAAGCCAGATCCAGGATTGCAGGTACCCCATTGTAGGGTGGATAATACTCTGCGTACCTCTAGAGTTTCAGCCTCCTAGCTTTTCCCCTCTTGGAGAAAATGCACTTTTCATAGGCATTTTTCTCTATGTAAAAATAGGCTGGAAATGTATAGAGAAAGCTAAAAACAATAAAAGGTTATACTGAAAGTAGAATTTAAGCCAGTGCCAGGATTGCAGTACTCTTGTGTAGGGTGGATAGTACTCTGTGTGTCTGTAGAGTTTGAGCCTCCTAGCCTTTCCCCTCTTGGAGAAAATACAGTTTTCAGGGGTATTTTTCTCTATGTACAAATAGGCTGGAAATGCATAGAGAAAGCTAAAAACAATAAAACGGTCACACTAAAAGTGAAAGTTAAGCCAAAGCCAGCATTGCAATACCTTTTGTAGGGTTGATAGTACTCTGTGTACCTGTAGAGATTTAGTCTCCTAGCTTTTTCCATCTTGGAGTAAATACAGTTTGCAGGGGTATTTTTCTTTATGTAAAAATAGTCTGGAAATGCATAGAGAAAGATAAAAACAATAAACGGTCATACTGAAAGTGGAAGGTAAGCCAGAGCCAGGATTGCAGTACCCTTTTGTAGGGTGGATAGTACTCTGCATACCTGTAGTGGTTCAGCCTCCTAGTTTTCCCCTCTTGGAGAAAATCCACTTTTATGGGGTATTTTGCTCTATATAAAAAGAGGCTGGAAATACATAGAGAAAGCTAAAAACAATAAGTGGTCATACTGAACGTGGAAGTTAAGCCAAATACAAGATTGCAGTACCGTTTTGTAGAGTGGATAGTACTGTGCTTCCCTGTTGAGTTTCAGCCTCCTATCTTTTCCCCTCTTGGAGAAAATTAACTTTTCAGGGGTATTTTGCTCTAAGTAAAAATAGGCTGGAACTGCATAGAAAATGCCAAAAATAATAAACAGTGATACTGAAAGTGGAAGTTAAGCCAGAGCCAGGATTGCAGTACCCTTTTGTATGGTGGATAGTACTCTGTCTGCATGTAGAGTTTCAGTCTCCTAGCTTTTTCCCTTCTTGATGAAATTCTACTTTTCAGGATTATTTTTTTCTTCTCAGAAATAGCCTGGAAATGTGTAGAGAAAGCTAAAATGAATAAACGGTCATACTGAAAGTGGAAGTTAAGCCAGAGCCAGGATTGCAGTACCCTTTTGTATGGTGGATAGCACTCTGTGTACCTGTAGAGTTTCCACCTCCTAGCTTTTCCCCTCTTGCAGAAAATCCACTTTTCCGGGGTATTTTTCTCAATGCAAAAATAGACTGGATATGCATAGAGAACACTAAAAATAATAAATGGTTGTGCTGAAAATGGAAGTTAAGCCAGAGTCAGGATTGCAGTACCCTTTTGTAGGGTGGATAGTAATCTGTGTACCTGTAGAGTTTCAGCCTCCTAGCTTTATCTCTCTTGGAGAAAATTCACTTTTCAGGGGTATCTTTCTCTATGTAAAAATAGGGAGGAAATGAATAGAGAAAGCTAAAAAGAATAAACGGTCATATTGAAAGTAGAAATTAAGCCAGAGCCAGAATTGCAGTATCCATTTTAAGGGGGGATTGCACTCTGCATACCTGTAGAGTTTCAACCTCCTAGCCTTTCCCCTTTTGGAGAAAATGCAGTTTTCAGGGATATTTATCTCTATGTAAAAATAGGCTGGAAATGCATATAGAAAGCTAAAAACAAAAGTGGAAGTTAGGCCAGAGTCAGGATTGCAGTATCCTTTTGTAGGATTGGTAGTACTCTGCGCACCTGTAGAGTTTCAGCATTGTAGCTTTTCCCCTCTCTGAGAAAATTCACTTTTCAGGGGTATTATTCTGTATGTATAAATTGGCTGGAAATGAATAGAGAAAGCAAAAAACAATAAACGGTCATACTGAAAATAGAAATTAAGCCAGAGCCAGGATTGCAGTACCCTTTTCTAGGCGGATAGTACTCTACATACCTGTAGAGGTTCAGCCTCCTAGCTTTTCCCCTCTTGCAGAAAATCCACTTTTCATGGGTAGTTTTGTTCTAGTTAGAAATAGGCTGGAAATGCATAGAGAAAGCTAAAACCAATAAACAGTCATATTGAAAGTGGAAGTTAAGCCAGAGCCAGGATTGCAGTACCCTTTTTTAGGGTGGATAGAACTCTGTGTACCTGTAGAGTTTCAGCCTCCTAGCTTTTAATCTTCCAGAGAAAATCCACTTTTCAGGGGTATTATCTTCTATGTAAAAATTGGCTGGAAATGCATAGAGAAAGGTAAAAACAATAAATGTTCATACTGAAACTGGAAGTTTAGCCAGAGCCAGGATTGCAGTACCATTTTGTAGGGGGGATAGAACTCTGTGTACCTGTCGAGTTTCAGACTCTTAGCTTTCCCCCTCTTGGAGAATATTCACTTTTCAGGGGTATTTTTCTCTATGTAAAAATCAGCTGACAATGCATTCAGAAAGCTAAAAAAATAAATGGTCATGCTGAAAGTGGATTTTAAGCCAGAGACAGGATTGCAGTACCTTTTTGTAGAGTGGATAATACTATGTGTACCTGTGGAGTTTCCACCTCCTAGCCTTCCCCCTCTTGGAGAAAATCCACTTTTCTGGGGTATTTTTCTGTATGTAAAAATAGGCTGGAAATGCATAGAAAAAGTTAAAAGCAATAAATGGTCATACTGAAAGTAGAAGTTAAGCCAGAGCCAGGATTACAGTACCCTTGTGTAGGGTAGATAGTACTCAGTGTGCTTGTAGACTTTCAGCCTCCTAGCTTTTCCCCCTCTTGGAGAAAATACAGCTTTCAGCAGTATTTTTCTGTATGCACAAATAGGCTGGAAATGCACAGAGAAAGGTAAAAAAAAATAAACGGTGATACTGAAAGTGGAAGCTAAGCCAGAACCAGGATTGCAGTATCACTTTGTAGGGGAGATAGTACTCTGTGTACTAGTAGAGTTTCAGCCTCCTAGCTTTTCCCCTCTTGGAGAAAATCCACTTTTCAGGTGTATTTTTCTCTTTGTAAAAATAGGCTGAAAATGTATAGAAAAAGCTAAAAGACATAAACAGTCATACTCAAAGTGTAAGCCTGAGCCAGGATTGCACTACCCTTTTATAGGGTGGTTAGTACTCTGTGTACCTGTAAAGTTTTAGCCTCCTAGCTTTTCCCCTCTTGGAGAAAATCCACTTTTTTAGTGGTATTTTTCTTGATGTACAACATTGGCTGGAAATGCATAGAGAAAGCTAAAAACAATAAACAGTCATACTGAAAGTGTAAGTTAAGCCCAAGCCAGGATTGCAACACTCTTTTGTAGGGTGGTTAGTACTCTGTGTACCTGTAGAGTTTCAGCCTCCTAGCTTTTCCCCTCTTGGAGAAAATCCACTTTTTAGTGGTATTTTTCTTGATGTACAACATTGGCTGGAAATGCATAGAGAAAGCTAAAAACAATAAGCGGTCATACTGAAAGTGTAAGTTAAGCAAGAGCCAGGGTTGCAGTACCTTTTGTAGGGTTGATAGTACTCTGTGTACATGTAGAGATTTAGCCTCCTAGCTTTTTCCATCTTGGAGAAAATACAGTTTGCAGGGGTATTTTTCTTTATGTAAAAATAGTCTGGAAATGCATAGAGAAAGATAAAAACAATAAACGGTCATACTGAAAGTGGAAAGTAAACCAGAGCCAGGATTGCAGTACCCTTTTGCAGTGTGGATAGTACTCTGCATACCTGTAGAGGTTCAGCCTCCTAGTTTTCCCCTCTTGGAGAAAATCCACTTTTAAGGGATATTTTGCTCTATGTAAAAAGAGGCTGGAAATACATAGAGAAAGCTAAAACAATAAGTGGTCATACTGAACGTGGAAGTTAAGCCAAATACAAGATTGCAGTACCGTTTTGTAGAGTGGATAGTACTGTGCTTCCCTGTTGAGTTTCAGCCTCCTATCTTTTCCCCTCTTGGAGAAAATTCACTTTTCAGGGGTATTTTGCTCTAAGTAAAAATAGGCTGGAACTGCATAGAAAATGCCAAAAATAATAAACAGTGATACTGAAAGTGGAAGTTAAGCCAGAGCCAGGATTGCAGTACCCTTTTGTATGGTGGATAGTACTCTGTCTGCATGTAGAGTTTCAGTCTCCTAGCTTTTTCCCCTCTTGGTGAAAATCCACTTTTCAGGGGTATTTTTTTTACTTAGAAATAGCCTGTAAATGTGTAGAGAAAGCTAAAATGAATAAACGGTCATACTGAAAGTGTAAGTGAAGCAAGAGCCAGGATTGCAGTACCCTGTTTAGGGTGGATAGTACTCTGTGTACCTTTAGAGTTTCAGCCTCCTAGCTTTTTTCCTCTTGGTGAAAATCCACTTTTCAGGGGTATTTTTCTATGCAAAAATAGGCTGGAAATGTGTAGAGAAAGCTAAAACGAATAAACGGTTATACTGAAAGTGGAAGTTAAGCCAGAGCCAGGATTGCAGTACCCTTTGGTAGGGTTGATAGTACTGTGCAAACCTGTAGAGGTTCAGCCTCCTAGCTTTTCCCCTTTTGGAGAAAATCCACTTTTCATGGGTAGTTTTTGTCTAGTTAGAAATAGGCTGGAAATGCAGAGAGAAAGGTAAAAACAATAAATGGTCATACTGAAACTGGAAGTTAAGCCAGAGCCAGGATTGCAGTACCATTTTGTAGGGGGGTGTAGTACTCTGCGTACCTAGTGAGTTTCAGAATTTTAGCTTTTCCCCTCTTGGAGAAAATGAACTTTTCAGGCATTTCTCTATGTAAAAATCAGCTGAAAATGCATAGAGAAAGCTAAAAATAATAAGTGGTCATACTGAAAGTGGATGTTATGCCAGAGCCAGGATTGCAGTACCTTTTTGTATGGTGGATAGTACTTTGTGTACCTTTGGGTTTCCACCTTCTAGCCTTTCCCTTATTAGAGAAAATCCACTTTTCAGGTAAAAATAGGTTGGAAATGCACAGAGAAAGGTAAAAATAATAAATGGTGATACTGAAAGTGAAAGTTAAGCCAGAGCCTGGATTGCAGTACTGTTTTGTAGGGTGGATAGTACTGTGCGTATCTGTAGAGGTTCAGCCTCCTAGCATTTCCCCTTTTGGTGAGAATCCACTTTTCGGGGGGGGGGTTGTATGTAAAAATAGGCTGAAAATGCATAGAGAAAGCTAAAAGCAATAAACGGTCATACTGAAAGTAGAAGTTAAGCCAGAGCCAGGATTGCAGTACCCTTCTGTAGGGTGGATAGTACTCGGTGTGCTTGTAGAGTTTCAGCCTCATAGCTTTTCCCCTCTTGGAGAAAATACAGTTTTCAGGGGTATTTTTCTGTATGCAAAAATAGGCTGGAAATGCACAGAGAAAGGTAAAAAAAATAAACTGTGATACTGAAAGTGGAAGTTAAACCAGAACTAGGATTGCAGTACCCCTTTGTAGGGTGGATTT
>NW_025055531.1:0-8383 GCF_019279795.1 Protopterus annectens
AAAATTTATTTTCCTGCATATGCAGGAGGTACACTGTGGGATCTGACACCTCCCTTTATGGTAGCTGTACACCTCCCCTTCAAAGCATATAGGTGACGGAATACACATTTATGGTTTTGACATGGTCTGCATAGGACATGTTATGTACACTATGTATTTGTTTACTACAATACTTCCGTGGCTGTTACAGTGGTCGGATATGCCTGTTTAGTGACATAACAAAGGTGCAATTGCACTTGATGATAGGTTTGATGAGTGCTGGATACAGTACAACAAAGACAATCTGGGATTTACTTGCCATACCTTTCTCTATAGGTTGTACAAAATTGAATGAATTCCCACATCTTACCGACCACTGAAATCCAAAGGCTAGATCACTCTCTGTGTCCATAAGCCCCTGACTAATGGCTCAACTTTTTACCATGCGCAAATAATATGATATTTTCCAGGGGGAGATGACTTCCAAAGATATAGTATTTTGCATTACTTGGGATTTACTGTTTGTCAAATGCTCTGACAACAACTGAATGTGTGTGTCTGCCCATCCTGGCTAACTGATGGTTCTGTATGGGATTCAGTGACAGCTCTTATTTTGCAGTCATCTGCAAATGTAATCAGTCAGAAGTCAGTGACAGTGGCCATGACTGCAGAGAAGGGAATGGCTAGATGGGATAGTCCATGAATGATTTCTGAAAGAAGCCCACTGGTGACTGGCCTCATCGTAGTGGTTGTCTATCCAGTGTTATCTTCATGGATAATGACTGCCAGACACTTAGCTATCCGCCAGTTGTCATACTAGTTTGTAAATAACCTATACAGTTTTTCAGGAATGCCTGCTGGTCTAATATTGTCAAATGCCTTGTCAGGCCATGGTAGGTGGAGTGAGTCTTATTCCCCTAATCCATTGCATAGTTTAACACTCAATGAGGTCACTCGAAGGTAGAATAAGCATGATCTGCTCTTGATCAAAACAAACTGTGTTTGGTACAGTATCTGTAGACGTATGACATTGCTACTGATCATTTCCATGATAACTCATTTCATGGCTTTAAATATCAGACAAATGAGAGATCTGGGGACAGTGCTTGACACTACATGCTAGATGTCCTCTGTGCAACTAAGTATTGCAGTTACTTCCATCAGGTTTTCCAAGAAAATAGTCATCCAAGGTGTCTGTGTCTGTACAGAGGACAGAAAAATAATGGAGGGAAATGTAATACATACACCCTGTGAAGATAAGGATGGAGGTTTTACTCGGGTATTCTGCCATTGTACACTACTCAAGAAGTGAGTACTGAAAGGACATAATTACCTTGTGAAGAATACAGAAAGCAGGGAAGTCCCCTGAAGGTTTATTCTTATGGCTTAACATGGTTTTCATGGTCCCTGTAGTTATGTTCAAGGGATGGATGTGCAATAGAGACATTTGGCATATTGCCCCATATTCGCTGCAGCTCAGCCATGTCTTCACGCTTTCCCCCTTTTGAATCAAATCTCCCAACAGAAAAATCCCAGCCTCCACCATACATCATAACATCCTCAAGAATGGTGATGCCCATTGTTCCCTGCTTTTCCATCAGTTACTATTGTCACAAATCAAACCCAGGCCAGCTCAGCCATAGTCAGGCCATTATTCCTCCACTCCACCAAAGCGGCTCTGCATTTCAGCATTTATTGTCAATTCATTATTAAAAACAAAGAAAACAAAAGTGATGGGAAAACCAATAGTCTCACTAGCTGCTATATCACTGGGACACTGCCTTCTCTAGTTATAACAGATTCCCCAGACAGGTACATTGAGCAGTTATAGTAAGTCTTTTCTGTTATTCATGTATATCTATCTATTTCTATATATGTTATATATAGCTATAGATAAAGATATATAGAGATTCATATACACACCACATCAGTATAACAGTAAACATTAGTCCAAAGTTAAAACAGCAGTACACACTTGCAGACTTTGTAATATCTGAAGGAATGAACTGTATACAGAAATATGCAAATAGTCTCCAGAGTATTATCTCCCTATTATTATCCTTTGATAATCAGGCAACACAAAAACTACTCAAACAACTCTCAGCAAAATTTGGCACTTAATAATCTTAGCTGATTTGACAATGTGAGGTTGCCAGCTATGCCAGGAGAAGTAGGGCAGTGAGTGTGTAACATATCCCAGCACAGTTACCTTGAATTTTGTAAAGAATTGCCATTTGTATATCAAACTGATTTGTGCAGATGCTTGTGTGGAAAAATGTATTTGTGATTCTGCTTTTGTTAAAAATGTATGAACAGTGTGCCCTGCTGGAAAAAAAAATGTACATGTATTACTGTGACTGTTTAAATCTGTATGTTTTAACAGAGGATATGAGAAGAAAAGAGATTAATCTCAGTCCACCTAATTTTGAAAATAGTTTGAAATTAAATTACTTGACTAAGGCCATAAAGACTGTATCTTACAGTTCTCAATGCAGCCACAGATAAACAGTCTGTACTAGGAAGCTTTCTGTATTGTCTTTGGGGTGAACTAATTGCTATTTTCAAAGGGTGGAGGTTTGAAACTATTTAATGACTTCCAGAAGCTGTAACAGATCTTAGAAAATGTGTGTGTGTGTGTGTGTGTGTGTGTGTGTATATTATTGACATACATATGTGTTAAATCCTGGCAGAATGTAGTCAATGGGGTATCATGGGAAACAAGGGTCAAATGACTAGATGTATCTGATGTCATTCTGTAATCTAGGACAAAAATACTATTTTAATACTAGGTAAGACTGAAGTCTTATTGTAGTCTGTTATTGGAACGTGACAGAGAAGGACCCCTCACCTACTTCATCTTGCCTTGTCTAGTAAGTGAACCAGGGAATAGTAATTCATAGGATCATAGGATCATCGGAAGTTACTAGACTACTGGCCCTGAGCCCCTTATACTACCAAGAGTTTAGCCCATGATGTAATTAATTCGTTAATTTAGTCAGGAAAATATAATGAGATTAGTTAAGTACTATTTTTTTGTCTGTATGAATCTATTTGTCTGTGTTATTTTAATATTTCCTGTGATTGAAACTCTGGTGTCTACTGTAAATACATATTTAGTATTTTCATGTTCTTTTCTTACTTATTGTTCAATATATTTAAATGTTTCATTGTGGCTGGTCTTTTAGAAAATATTTTAATTTCTGTGAATATATATATATATATATATATATATATATATATATATATATATATATATATATATTTTTTTTTTTTTTTTTTTTTTTTTGACAACTATGGCTGCTCCTGAAAGCCTTGCTGTTGGTAAGGATCTGGAGGGAGACAGATAGAGAAATCCGTATCCCAGACTGGGTTTGTTCCCTGTGTGCTCTTAACCTAAATTGTACTTGATGCAGAGAGATGCATCTGAAAATACTGGGTGTATCCATTTTTGTTTGAAGTGAATGTCCCTCTCCAATGCCAGTCGTGAGGATTCAGGCTTCTTTATTACTGGCCCAGATTGTGGACATCACATATTACTGGCAGTAGTGCGATATTAATTGAACTTGTAAGCAGTTGTCATTAAAGGTGTGTGTATTTTCAGCAGCCACAAGGTAAACATAGAGCGTTTCATTTTCGCAACAGTTTTATTTTTATTTGTTAGTTTAGTTTAGTCAGGGAAAGCAGGCAAATATGTCAGCAGAGTATTATGGAAAGCTGACAAAGAACTAATTTGCCATGGTGTGTGAAGCCAAAGGACTGGGGTATGCCAACCTGACTGAAGCGGAAATGATTTAAGCCTTAGACACTGCACAAACCAGCAACCAAGAGGACAACCATTTTGTGATGGGTTGTACATCCCTCAGAAACAGGACAGTTCACATTTTCCTCAGAGGTCTTAAAATCCATGTGGAGTTAAAGAGACTTGATCTGGATGCCAAATATTTGGAATTAGAATCATCAGAAAGACTGTGGGGTTTGGAGGTCAAAGAAGCATCTGCAGAGATACTGTGGCATTTAGAGGCTGCAGAAAATGAGAAGCAATGTCAACATGAGAAGGAGATGCTGACTCTTCTCCAGGGTCATGGAGGTAATGGGGAAGGGAATAAATTAACCCCAGAAGCAACAGTGATCAATACATTTCTTCCACATTTACAGATGGTGATAATTTTGATAATTTTATTCATATATTTGAAAGGGTGTGTAAACAGTATAATGTTGAGCAAGGTGTCCATGTATGGTTCTTATTGACCACTCCACATGCTGATAAATCTGTAACTGCTGTTTTTAAATTGTCTGATAGTGTTTGTTTAAACTATGATAAAGTAAAGAAATGTTTATTTGAATGTTTTAAGTTAACACCTCAAGCTTGCAGAAAAAAAGTTCATGGGCATAGATGCAAGAGATGAACGTTTATGTGGTTACATTGCTGAGTTAAGCACTTATTTTCATAGGTGGTGGTGTGGGTGTTAGGTTGTCACTTTCTGAAGGGTTGGCAGACCTTTTGGTGATGGAACAAGCTATTAGAACTTTGCCTGAGGACATGATAACCTGGTGGGTGGACCAAGACTGTAACTCTGCAGATAAGCTGAGGAAAAGGGGTATCTCTACTTAGCAAGCAAGCCATCACTGCACAGGGAGGGGATACCCAGTTCTGCACATGGATATAAGGTAACCCCTGGTGGGCAGCCTAAACCACTCTAACAGAGTCCACCAGTAACAAGGTAAACCATTAATTCATGTACACAAATCAAGGGTTAAATGTTTTAAATGCAATCAGTGAGGTCATGAATCATATAGATGCCCACAGAGGCAAGGTGGAGAACAAAAGGGTGAGGGTGCCAGCAATTGGGATTAACAGTATGCCTGTGGCAAATTGTCTGGAGACAACAGGGGTATCAAACTATCACCAAATATTACATCTTATCTTAGTGGATGGAAAACAGGCCACTGCTAAGAAAGACACAGCCTCTGACATAACCATTGTGAAGTCTGCAGTGGTTAAAGAGGATAAGTATTTGCTTTGGCAGTCCACTCCAGTCAGAGCTTAAGGAGGGATCGTGTTCCAAATGCCTTTGGCCAGGATTCACCTTGACAGGCAAGGTGGATAAGGAAGCAAGCAAGTAGGTATGTTTGATGATATCCCTGCAGAAGTCTTGATAGGGAATTATTTTTGATACTACAGTAACTTATGTGCATGCAGTGACACTCAGTCTGACTTGTAGACAGACATGTGGGTATTGTACCCTTGGGAGACCAAGACAGACCTCTCACCTGAAGCCAGGCTTGGTGAGATGGCTATTTCAGTGAGGGAGCTACTCTGTAGCAGTGAGCCTGAAGGTGAGCCACAGCTTCTGGTAGGCACTGGTGATTCCTTGGACAGAATGACTGCAAGGGCAGAGGTGAGTGGTGGTACCCAGGCTGACAGTGAGGCACCCCTGTCAGAGGATACCAGACTTCCTGTGGAAGGGGTGCTTGGAAGAGTTAAAAAGATGGAGTTGAGACAGACTCAGCTCCCAGACGCTACACTGAGAGACTTGAGGGAGGTAGCTAGAGAGGGGCCTGATTCTCAAGGAAAAGGGGAGTCTGTAAACTGGAAGAAGGGGTTACTGTATGGATAGTGGACCCCAATGGAGGGCTAGAAATTGAGGTAGTACAGCAGTTGGTAATGCCTAGAGCCTACCATATAGCATTTCCAGCCATATCCCATGACATTCCTTTTCAGGCCACATGGGCATAAAGCATACCAAGAGTCATATTATGCAGTAGTTTTACTGGCCTGGGATTGCAAGGGATGTAACATGGTACTGCAGGACCTGTGAGCAGTGCTAAAAAGTAGGCAGGGCAGAAGACTAGGTCAAGGCTCCTTTGATGCCTTTGCCTTTGACTGAGGAGCCATTTCAGAAGGCAGCTATAGATATTGTGGGGCCTCTGAGTACTCCAAGTTCCACAGGGAAGAAGTATATCCTGGTAGTAGTAGATTATGCTACTAGATATTCTGAGGTGGTGGCTCTGTCCTTCATCAAGCCAGAGAAGATGGCAAATGCTTTGTTTGAGATTTTCAGCAGGATAAGATTCCTGAGAGAAATACATACTGACAGATGTGCCAATTTCATGTCAGACCTGCTGTCTTGTCTGTGGAAGTGCTGTGAAGTGAAGCACCTAAAGACCACTCCCTTCCATCCCCAGACTAATGGCTTGTGGAGAGGTTAAACTCTGCACTAAATACCATGCTGCAGGTATTTGTAAACCAGTTTAAGAAAGAGTGGGACAAATAGTTGCCCCATCTACGATTTGCATACAAGGAGGTACCCCAAGGAATCCATAGGTTTTTCGCCCTTTGAGTTGTTGTATGTACATAGGGTGAGAGTGAGGACTTTGAGCTTTTAATTCATGATGAGTGGGAGGGTGAGTGTGAATTCCACAAGGAGTCTGTTGTGGCATATGTCCTATACATCAGGACAAGGCTTATGGAGCTCATGGGTTTGGCCCAAAAAAGAAACCTGGGCAGAGCCCAACAGCAGAAAAAAGGTGTGGTGTGACAGGACAGGAATGCTTGAGCCCAAGAGCATGCTGTGGGACAGCAGGTTATGTTTCTCATTCCTGTCAGACATAATATGCTGCAGGCAGCTTAGGTGGCACCCTTCAGAGTGGTAAGGAAGGTCAGTGATGTTAATTACATGGTAGAACTGCTAGGCAGGAGGCAGAGGCACACATTTTACCATGTTAATGTGATGAAACCTTACCATGATAGGGAAGGCCTTGTGCTAAGTATCTGCAGTGGATGGCAGGAGGAGTTTGAGGGGGATCTATGGCTACATCAAACCAGCCTGCAAAATGCCAAATTATTAATGTAGAGCCTAGGGTTGCAGGCATATGACATGACACTGCAGCACTGTAGTGGGTTCAGCAATACCAGTGAAGATGGGTTCTCAAGACAGGGCATAGGCTATGGTATTCCCAGACAGGCCCATTCCTCTCAAGCAACATTTCTCAAGGGACACTTTAAAAATTAGCTTGAGTCTTCAAAGGGGGGAGAGATATGATGATGTAAGGTATTGACAGTTATTCCAGGAGAAGTAGGGCAGTGGATGTGTAACATGTGCCAGCACATCTAGCTAGAATTTTGTATAGTATTATGTCATTTGAATTCCAAACTGATTTGCACAGATGCTTGGTTGAAAAATCTATACGTAAAAAAGTTTGTGTTAAAAATGCAGCAGCAATGTGCCCTGCTGGACAGAAAAAGAAATATAAATCTATTAATGCAACAGTTTAAATGTATATGTTTTAATAGAGGGTGCTGGAAGAGAAGAAGTTAACCTCAATCCACCTAACTTTGAAAATACACACACACACACACACACACACACACACACACACACACACACACTGCGCATTACCACACACACACACACACACAATAACACACACACTTTTTTTTCTAGTATATTTTGGTTTTACACTTGCTAAGAAGAGCAAAAGCACTGCTTAGCGAGTGTAAAATAGTAGCTCAGTGCCAGATCTTGCTTTTACTCACATGTACACATACACTCACACACACAGACATAAACACATGCAAACTTTTGCTTTTTAATTTTCTTTTTTTAATATATTTTACAGTCTGTAAACAGCAGAATCACCTGAGTGGAAGTCGAGCAACCCATATGTGTGACCTCAACCTGATCTGTCATATCAATAAGACTTGTTGGCGGGACAGATTTGTATCCCAAATACTCCCCATCTGTGTAATAGACTCCCTCTCAATGTCAAGCAGAGTACCTCATTATGCCTTTTTAAGTGCAACCTGGATAACTGGATGGGAAACAGAAGATGCACTCATAAGGATTCCACCTGTGTCTCCTGCTGGACAGGGGCTCTGGAGTAAGTGACTTGTCTAGACATGGCTCCGATAACTCTTGGCTAGGCTTACCAGGGGCCATGGGGCCAATAAGCTTAGTAACCTCCTCTGATTCTATGGATCCCGGCGTAGAAAATAATAATGGCCATTAGTTTTTTTTCAGTTCTAGGCCTCCACTGCAGCTTGATATGCTGCTGTGGGTGTCTGACTTCGATTATAAGCGGGTGTGCTTATGTTAGATACACATTCTGCTGGAGAACGTTTGTTCTCCAGTCCAGGAGTGCAATCTATGCATCACCCATTCTCCTAAGGGTGTATATTATAGGTATAATGTTATATACGCTGGCAAGGTATAGAAGCATTTTCACAAGTCGCATATTAAGCTAGTGAACTCCATCAACATTAGTTCTAATCACTGGGAGCGAAACATATGCTATGTCTTGCTATTTTGTTAAGTTGCCATATGAAAAAGCAATGGAAAAGACTGAATATTCCTGCAGCACCACCTGTGGATCATAAATCCACTTTGCTTATCTAGTACTTAAG
>NW_025055532.1:0-7206 GCF_019279795.1 Protopterus annectens
GCAGATAGCCTAGTACCCAACCTAGAACCTATGAGCCCTATTGGGGTCTGGCTAGGCTTATAAATGTCTTCGGGCAGATAGCCTAGTACCAACCTATGAACCTATGAGCCTATGTCTCTCTCTAGCATGTCCTTTTAATGTTGCAGACTAGATTGCTATCCCCAGAGTGAGTGAATCTTGTCCCATTTGACTTGTGGATGTGCAGCATTTCCATTAGGGCATGGTCTGAGACTGCTCTGTAGGCCAGGCATGTTGCCTCTCAGCAGCCTGTAAGATACAGACTACAGTGACAGGGCATTCAGTCTGTCCATGTAGGTCTTGTGTTGAAGGCCTTGAATGTTCTTGGTGAGAAACCACTGAGGTCTCTCCAACTGCTGCAGGTGACTGGTGAGGCACATACAGAAAGGAGCATTGTACTCTATTGGTGGTATGATGAGGGATGAGTACAGTGGATTTACAACATCCTTAGCTCTGGATGCAATGCCCTTACTTATGAGATGTGCAACATAGAAGGCCTTCCTTACCACTGTGGACACAAGGTGATTGAAGTTAAGGTTGCTATCAACCTGTGTTCCCAAATCTGTCACCACACTGTTTGAGCTAAGGGGGGTAATGTTAATATTGTAATTTGCAGGGACTTCCCCTTTGCCAAAAGGAATGGTAATACATTTTTTGTGTTTAGTTTAAGCCGGCTATTGTAAATTGACCATTTTTCTGTGTAAGCCCTTTTGTAGCATGTCATCTTCTGGGGACCCAGTGATTGCACCCAGTTAGCAGTCATTAGGCAGTTGGTAAGCCACAGGCTATCTATTTCTACTGGACTTCTGAGATAGATTCCAAAACAGCAGACCCAGCACAGATCCTTGTGCACACCACTGATAAC
Source organism: Protopterus annectens (assembly GCF_019279795.1). Classification (NCBI taxonomy): domain Eukaryota; kingdom Metazoa; phylum Chordata; order Ceratodontiformes; family Protopteridae; genus Protopterus; species Protopterus annectens. The sequence continues at coordinate 884 of NW_025055532.1, forward strand.
AGCTATGCTGGATAGAGTGTGAACCTTTAATGTTGAATGTATGCTCTGTCACTGAGCCAGTTGGCTACCCCCAGTGACATGGGTTAATTCCCAGCTGCGGAGTTTCTCAATGATGCCTGAGTGATTGTGTCAAAACCCTTGGCATGAAGATAGGCAGTGTACCGTTTTTCCTGTGATCCAGGGCTCTGGTGACATTCTCAAAGTTGAAGTCCACCAGGTTTAAGGATGATTGACCCTAACAAAGCCAAATTGGGTCAGGTCACATTTGATGGTCACACGCCTTTGTTGATAAGGTCCATGATGATTCTCTGAGGGCCGCGATGGTAAATGGTGTTTTAAACTAGATAACCCATTTATCAGCTGTTCTGGCTGCAGAGACGACCTATTCTTGCCAGAGATTAGGAAGATAAGTGTTTATTTTCAATTGTCTCTGCACTTCTCACAATATATCCAAGTGTAATCTGTACAACTGTTTTACTGTCCTTTTGTTGTGTGGGATAGAGCTGGAATATCTGTTATTGTTGTGACCTCAGTTTGCTGTAAAATCTTTTGTCTAGAGGCCTGTCCTGTTTTCGGTAGGCAGAGAGAGAGCATTGGACTGGTTTAATCTGGCTAGCATTCCTGCAAACTGTTATTAAGTGATTGGATAATTGGGTTGCTTGCCCTCTGCTCATAGACAGAGTTTTAAATCAGATACACCCGTTTCTGTCAGTTGTTCTAACCTGGCAGAGACACTGACCCACTGCCTGTGATATTGGGAAAAAGTGGATTATGCCTTGTTTTCTTTTTTACTGCTTATTTTCTCAACCACACTATATTACTAGTTTTTTTTTTATTAACTTTGTTTATTTTAATTTTTTTAAATTTCTGATACTGTTTGCACTTTTAATTGATTTGTTTTAAGTGTTTTTTCAATTGTTTATCTGTTGAGGGCTACATATTCAAGTGCATCTAGCCTATTTTACTGCCTCTAAAAGTGTTTGTATTACTGCATCTGTTCTCATTTTTTTGAAAACAAATCCTATCTCTATTCGTTTCTACCTTTTCATAAACTAGTAGTGCCCAGTTTTCAGATTTTTGCTGAATTTGGGGCTGTCGGTAAGTTCCTATGTTGCCCAGACCTTATTAAGATAGAGGGAAGCTTCAGTTCATCAGTGAGAGGAGAGCTGGAGTTAAGCCTATTCAGTCACTGGAGTGAGTAGTTTGTGCTCAGAATCTGTAGTTTTACTTGGCTATTTCGGCTATTTATATCCTTCATCTTTCTGTTTAAAAAGCCATTGCAAAATTTTTGATCTTGTTTTACTCTCAGCAAGAGCTTTGCCTATGTTCCGTGGCCTTACAGCAGCAGAAAGAGAAAGAAGACTTTATAGATTAAGTACCTTCTGTTTTGCTTTTTATTGTTTATTTTTGCCAACCGCACCATTCCTTTGTGCATTTTTCCTAACATTGTTATGTATTTGAACTGTTTTTAAATTTGTTACTGCTTGCACTTTGATCATTTATAAGTATTTTTCTTAACTGGGTTGAATTGCTATGGCTGTATAATTTCAGTGCTACTAACCATTTTACTGCCTCAAAGTGTTTGTATTACTGTATCTCGTTCTAATTTTTGAACCCCCACAAAAAAAAAAAAATTTATCACATTACTCGCTTCTGCCTTTTCTAAAATCAGTAGAGTCCAAGCTAGATTTTGCTTAATTCTATGTTGTTTTGTAGTTTCTGTGTTGCTCAGACCTTACTAAGATAAAGTGGTGAAGCTTCTGTTCAACAGTGAGAGTTGTGGGAGCTGGAGTGTTTATCTGTCACTGAGGAGTGGTTTCAGCTCAGAATCTGTAGTTTGATGGCCATTTTGGCTATTATATCCCTTTTTCTTACTATTCCTTGTTTTAAAAAAGCCTGTATGTGGTTCTGTTTGTATTAACTCAGCAAGAGCTCGTTCCGTGTCCTGCAGAGTCTAACAGAGCAGGTTGAGAAAAGATTTCAGTGATTTTCATAATTTTTGTTTTTCATTTTTACTGCTTATTTTTGCTAACCGCACTATTCCGAGCATTGTTTTCTTAACTTTGCTACTTATTTTGAACTGTTTTTTTAATTTTATACTACAGACTTTAATTGATCATTTTTATGCTTCTCAACTGTTTAATGAAGGTTACACTCAAGTGGGCTAGCGTATTTTACTGCCTCTGAAGTGCCGAATATCGTCTCTGTTCTAATTTTCAAAAATCCTCTCTCTCTACTCATTTCCTGGGCCTTCTATAACCAGAGTCTGGTTTTCAGATTATGCTTAATTTATGTTTTGTAGTTTTGTGTTGCCCAGATCTTACTAAGATAGAGGAAGCTTTATCTGTTCATCAGTGAGAGGTGGGAGCTGAGCAGCCCATTCCGTCACTGGAGTGAGTGGTTTCCAGCTCAGAATCTTTAGTTTTGACACATTTTTGTATTATTTTATCCCTTTCATCTTCTGTTTAAAACCTGTGTCTGCGCCTGTTTCTATGCTGGAGCAGTGCCACTAAAACTATGGCTGAATCCTTATTCTCGTAGCAGAAATCTCTGGTTTCTTCAAATTCTCTCTTAGAATCAGCCAGTTTTCTTAGTTTTATCACTCAAACTGTTTCTTTGTGTAAAGCACGTCCAAAACCTAAAATAATCTACAAATTACTGCAGCATTCAACATTCTTCACTCTCTATCAAGAGGAACAGTTTTTAGTACTTAAACTATCATACTAACTAGCATTTCAAGACTGCGCCCAGTGTTTTCTCCAGTCCACCTGATGAATCTGGACAACTTGGGCAATGAGAATTGCCCTACAAAATACTGACATCCCGTCTTCCTAACACCTAACACTATGAACCTGAAGAACCTGTGAGATGCACCTATATTGCCAACTGAAGCCAAGCTTCCTCTCCGCCTAAGACTGGACTAAACAGTCAAGAAGAGAAAGCAAACACCACACTGCACTCAACACATAGTCCATCAAAATCTGCTTCACCCATACACACATATAAATACAAACACATTAATTTACATTTTGTAGAGGTTCTCACATAAATTGCCCAGAGACCTCCAAAGCTGAAACGGAAGCAACTGTCATCCTAACACTCCTAAAATGACACAGACTACAAAATCAGTGCGCTACCTAACCTCAGCCCATAAGGCAAAAATAACGATTCAACACACCAGTCATAGGTGACTCTATGTCACACACTGATGTTCCTCTCTACTAGACTAAACAAGGAGAAAATTACTGTCAGCTGGCCCGTCGGGGTGCTATAGATACCGTACACTTGTGGTCATTCCACAAATACAAAATATTACTCCGTCATTGTCCATGTTGAAATGAATGAATTTATATACCTCCCGACTACATGAAAAAGAGACATGGAGGATCTCTGGCCATGTCCCCAGGCAGGTATGACATCATTCCCTGAGGGCATCCTCTCACAACACCCAGAATAATACCACTGTACATGGACAAAAAATGACAACCCACAATTGGCTAAGCTCCCAGACATTCTAAGGTGATCCAGATTCCATCTGCCTGGGCGATAAGGATCGAGCAGGCCACGAGTGCTTACCAGAGATGGCCTGCACCTGTCGCCTCTACTGGCCAAGGCCTTGCCTCCCCATAGTGCCTTTTTTAGGCATGCTCAAATGTCAAATGCACCACCATAGCAGATACAAATAAGCTAAATCTAAGGGGTAATGCTAATCAATCCTAGTAGTCTAAATCTCAGCCGCACCTCACTTATAAGCACCTAAGATGGAGAAACATCACATCTGTGCAGTGACAGTGACCTTTGTTTTAAGGCTCCAGAGAGTACCCCTGCATTACCAGGGCCAGCACTCTACTACACCTTTCAGCCACCTTAAGCTGGACCAAAACACTAAAGGAGGAGGCATGTCCATTCATAAAGGATATCCACACCTCCAGGCTAGCTGCTCAACATAATGTGCATCCAAATAATCCAAGTACAACGGTACTGACAAGACTGCAACCAGGTTGTAGCTGTTACAGATCCCGCATGGCCCCCAGGATGTCGCACCCATGTTTTTGATTCTGCTGGATAATATTAAGGTACAGCCCAATACCCTAATATTGGGAGATTTCAACTACTCCACCATCAACTGGAAAAACTACTCATGTACTCAACCAATTTCCTCAGCATTTTCTGGAATCTATCAACTTGGGGTCAGGCCCTGGATCATCTTGTCCATATCCCCACCAAGAGTGGCAACATCCTAGACCTTATTGTCACTCATTATGGCATGATGCTCCACATGCCAGGAGGTTAACTCAGCTGGCCTGATCCACCATAAGCTAATCACCCTAGACATACATATTCTCCCAATCACCATTAAACCAACCAGCAAAACTTTCAAATCCAGCTCAGCTTCTGGAGACAGGCGGCTTAACCCCATGACACCCATACAGACGGAAAAATAGAGGCACGCACTGCTGAATCATATACAAATGCACTGTATACACATACGTGGAGTGCATAGACTGTGCCATCCCTAACAGAACCAAGATGCTATCCTCCAAAAAGGAAGCTAATCTGGTGGTCTCTGTCGAAACTTAACTTGAAGAAAGAAGCTGTTGCAAAAAAAGAGGAAACCCCATGATTGCAGAAACTCCTGGTCAGCCTCAGTAAGAAAGTGAGATCCCCTGGCAAAATCTCCAAAGCTAGTTATTATGGAAAATAAAATCACCATAGATTCTAAAAGACAACTAGAAAACATTCCCATAGCTATGTCAAGAATCTCAATGGCAACACTGATCTTCTGAGCTACATCAATGGTACTAGATTTACTGAACCAACTGGATACTGCTAACATCCTGGCAGACAGGTTCAGTGCAACTTTTAACCCCTTCACCTCCAGAGGGCCCATCTCCATACCAGAAGATTGCAAAGCCCCTGTAATCACGGATGCACAAGTAAAGACCACACTCTCCAAAGCCAAGAACACAGCATCCATGGGACCAGACAACATCCCAGGCTAACTACAGAACGAACTGGTACCCCACGTAATACCATGTTCAATCATAGCCTTACCTCAGGCTTTGTGCCCACTGAATGGTGCACATCGACGGTCATCCCACTCCACAAAGAGGGAGCCAGCATGGACCCCGGGAACTACCGCCCCATTAGCCTGACAAGCCTGGTCTGCAATGCTATGGAAAGTATCATTATGGAACTTATAAACAATGATATTGGTAATCTCCAAACTCTGGACCCCACCCAGTTTGGGTTTGTAAAAGGCAGATCATGTCTCCTAAACCTGACGGTCTTTGAAGCTGTCACCAAAGCTGTAGATGAGGGCAAGATGGTTCACCGAACCTATCTAGATCTCGCCAAGGCCTTTGACACCATCCCCCACTCTGGAATTATAGATAAACTCACTAAACTAGGTATAAATCCCTATGTCACAAGATGAGTTGCCAACTGGTCTCTGACAGAACCCGCACTGTGAAAGTAGCAGACTCTAAATCCGACTTCAGACCAGTGACAAGTGGAGTACCACAGGGTTCAGTCCTGGGTCCTGTCCTGTTTGGTATCTACTTCTCTGAAGTATGGGCTAACACAGAATGTCTTTGGCTAATGAAGTTCGCAGATGACTGCAAACTAGGAGCCATAATCGAAACTCCTAATGATGTGGACATCCTACAAAAGGGCCTCACTGAGACAGATGCCTGGTGTCAAAGCCATGGCCTCACGCTCAGTGCCAAAAAGTGCATTGTCATCCTTTTTGGTAAAAACTTTGTACCTATGAACTACCACTTAGGCGGTAGTCTACTTAACACTGAAAGTGTGATAAAAGACCTTGGGACACGGGTGGACAGTAGTCTCTTCTTTGATAATCTCATCACCACAGTAGTCAGGAAATCCTTCTATGTGTAACACCTCATCACAAGTGGTTTCTCATCCAGGAAAAAAGAGGTTATTGTTCCCCTCTACTCATCAGTCATTAGACCCATTATAGAGTACAGTGCCCCTTTTGGTATGTACCTCAGAAGACATTTACAACAACTGAAAAGACCACAGAAATACTTCACAAAGAGGATTACTGGCATCAAACAGATGCCCTACGCAGACCGTCTCAAAAAACTCCAGCTTTACTCCATCACATATCGCCTACTCAGAGGTGATCTTTGCCTAACATACAAAGCTATTTCAAACCCAGAGCTGTTAGACATGCTCCACTTAAAGAAATCCCATCCCCTCCGAGCTACATGCTCTAGGGACCTAACCTTGTCACCACAATAAAGAGAACATACCAGAGGGATAGATTCCTGTCCCAGAGACTTCCCATACTCTGGAAC
>NW_025055533.1:0-7688 GCF_019279795.1 Protopterus annectens
TATTCACTGTTGCAGTCATTACTCTTGGGTTATCCTGCTAGCAGGCTACCCACAGTCAGTAGAATCTAAAGTGTAGGTCCGCGTCGGTTGGTTGTCTCCTCCTCCCTGACACTAGTGCCAGGGTATGCAAAGATGCAACCGAATGATTTCTTCTGTTTTTGCCCAAGATGCGTCAGGTGCCCCTAAAATGGTAGGGCTAAAAAATATTATGCCACACTATATGTGTCATACCCATTATAGGTTGTATGGGGCGACAGAAGAGTAGCAAGTATAGGTAAAAGTCCTAAGTAAAGAAAAGTGGGATGGTGGTATCCTGACTGCATCACACTCTAACATCTACACATTTATGGTAGGTACAAATAATAAACTGTACTATGTTCATCGTGTTTCACTGTTGCAGTCACTTTGGGGTAGACCTCTAAAGCTTAAGGGGTTGGGTGGCTGGGCCTAAATAGGGATTAGGAGAGGCTATAAGGCCTTGCGGTGCAGAACCAGCAGGTGGTGAAGCCTGCTCTGGATTTAGGAGTAGAGAGAGGTAAATGGTAGTGCTTTGGTAAAAAGTGCGTGGGTACTGAACCCAAGCAGCCTCTAAAATGCTCCTGGCTAGGTACTCCTGAGGAAAGGCTGCTGGTGGCTGCTGCCCCTGGTAGAATGAGGCCTAATGCCCTCCTTGGGCAATTGATTTGGCAAGTTGTGAGTAGCAGAAATCTAATGCAGTACTATCGCAAGACATAATCTGAGGTCCTATAGTGTGCAGGTATTGGGGGCCTGAGGTCTTATGTTTTGGCCCCTCCTGAGATACTCCCCAGCGGTGGATGGGAAAAAATAGGAGGTTCCTCGTAATGAGCCGAAATGGCAGAAGAAGAGGGAGACCCCGCTAGGAACCACCAACCCTGGACACAGAGCCAGTCCAGAAGCTGTCAAGCACTGAAGCACCAAGGCTGCTAATTTCCGATGAAAAGGATAGCCTCCCTTTGTCCAAGAGATCTCGGTTAGGAACTGCAAAATTTGAGGAGATGGTACAGATGTAAGGCAATTCCCTTGTGCCTGGCCCAAGCAGAATCCTTTCCACCCTGGGTATAGCAAGATTTTCTTGGTACTGGGCCTCCTGGCCGCCAAAATTAAACATCCATCAATGCTTAGAGAGAGGTAAGTGCTTTGGGAAGGATTGAAATCCTGAGTATTTGTTTTTATTGGGTCAGTAAGTGAGGAATTAGAGGCTATGTCCACAGGCCAGCCTTGGAAACAAGCTTTTTGGTCAGTAAGTAAGTGAGGAATTAGAGAGGTAATGTCCAGGCTGTGCCTTCTGCTAGACAAGCTTTTTAGGATTGGTACCAGTGCTGGCGTGGCCAGTTCCCTGGGGGCTATTACTGTAGAATCATTCTGGCTACTCTTTGTCTGACCTCCAGGGAGTACCTTGGGGAGGAGAGAGGCAGAGGAGGAAAGGCATATACTGTTAGGACTTTTCCTCCAGCTGAATGACACAGAGAAGCATCTACACTTTCCATGCCAAGGTTGTGGCAAGTCCTGTGTGAATTTCTGTAGCGTTGGCAGCTGTGAGGGAGGCAAATAGACTTACAAGTTCCAAAGTAGACCATTGGTCTTAAGTTAATGCTGAAGACTCTAGGATCCAGTTTCCAACTCGTGGGGGATCCTCAAAAGTAAGGTTTCGTCTTGCCCTGCCAGAGTATTGTTCTTTCCGGCACCTAATTGTGCTTGCAGGTGTACTTGGGTGCAAGTCACGCTGTGTGTCCCACAAAGTCATGGCTGGCGGTATTCTCTCGCTTATAAATGCACATGCACCTGTAGTACCAACAGCCCCTTACTTCACTGAAGGTCCTGGATGAAGAAGATCCTGAAAGCTGTCAGGAATTCCTGGGAACAGCTAGCATCTCTTTTTGATTGACATGTAGATGCATTGGCTAGTGGACCATGTGCCCCTGAATATACTTCCCGCCAGCTGTGCTCCCCAGGTGTTAATCTGATGCATCTGTTGCTATTTTCGTTGACTCGCCTGGGCTGTTCCTTTGCTGAGGTGAAAGGCATGTGCCCACCATCTAAAACTCCCTATGGTAAGTAAGGAAATGAGGGTACTACCGCTTCCCAGGCTTACTAAAATGTTGAGTCCAGATACTCTTTTAGGTACCATTGCAGTTTCATATGCAGCTCCAAGTGGGAATTAGCAGAATGTGAGGATGCTATGAAGCCTACCTGCAGAATTTTTCTTTGATAACTGGGTCTTTGTTGCCAACATTTTGAAGTAAGAAGTTAGTTGCCTTTTTTTGTTTCTCTGGGCGTGAGATAAGCCATCTGGGCAGCAGTTGTACTTTAAGCTTGCACCCAGGAATATTATCTCTTGAGAGGGCAATTTTAGATTTTGGGATGCGTACCCTAGGCAAATTAATAATCTTTTTACTAACGCCAGATACGTTTTTAGTAGAGTGCTCTTTCTGTATAAGGCAGCTCAGGCCCAAGTAAGGATAAATTTGAATTCCTCTTTTGTCTGCAAAATGCAATGCCTCATTTCTGGTGCCAGCATTTCTCTGTGAAGACCCTGGGCTTAGTAGATAGTTTCAAAGGGGCAGTGCAGAATTGGAGTAGTGCACCGGGAGCCAGCTATATGAATCTGGAGGCATCCTCCTCTGCAAGATTGTCTGATTGGTATATGCAGGTATATGCCTTCTTTTGGGTCCAAAGGTTGCCTCTCTCGCCCTGCAAGTATAAGCAGAAGCTGTGCCAGCAGAGTTAACATTTTGAATTTTGGAAACGCCCCAGAAAATGTGTTGCACCTAGTTTAAGGTCCTTTCTGGGAACCAAGAAAAGTCTTGAGTAAAAATCCTTGTCCCTAAGCCTCTTGCTTGTGAAAATGGCCCTAATAGCAGTAAGGGATGAAACTTGTTTTTGTGCCTCGCCCATTGATACTTGTGTGTGGCAGGTTTAAGTATACCTTTGCCTTTGGCAGGTGTGAAAGTGGAACGTAGCCTGGGACATCATATTCAATACCCATTTGTCCCAAGTGGGATCATGTGCCACAATTTTGAGAAGAAAGAGAGCTAGTTTCACGGGGCTGCAAGAAGGTAAGCTTTTTCTAGTAAGTGAGGCAAGCCATTGGGACCTTTTTTCCTGTATGGCTGTGCTTTTATTCTCCACTTTGGAGGTAGAAGAGCCCAATTCTGCTTAGGCCTGTATGAGCCCTGGGGGCTGGGATCTGCCTCTAGGACGCCTATATCTGCCTCTTTGTGGCCTGCTGTCCTAATACCTTCCTCACTGGAAAAGGGACCAATTTTTGTAGGCCATAGTTGCTAAATTTTGGTGGCTGAACCTGTAAGAAATCCTTACTTCGTTTGGTATATACTTCGCTTTTGTCCTCCATTTTCTTCAAAACCTCCTCTGCTTTAACACCAAATAAAGTATCATGCTGTAATGGAGAGCATCTAATAATTTGCTTTTAACATGATCAGGCAGATTTCTCTCTCTTCTTGTTCCTTTAACCAAGCATGCCTCCTAATAACAGAACCTCGTGAATCGCGGTCCTGCAGGGAGGTACCTCCAGAGACCAAAATCAATATTTCCGCAAATGTATGCTTTCCCACTGTTCAGTTGCATGCAATAAATCCTGTATTTCCTTATTTTCTGCAAGCAACCTAGAATTAGCTTTCAAACATTTTCCATGACATATATTGTTGATATTTAATCATATGAAATTGACAATTTAAAGCCTCTCATTGTTCCAGCAAGTAAGTAGCAGAAGTGTAAACCTTTTTCCCCATCTGTCTAGTGCCCTTGAATCCCTGTCAGAAGGGACAGGCGGTGCAGTAGCTGCCTTAACCCCTTGGGACCCTGAGAAATAGTTTCTGCAAATAGCAGCAGGGTTTTAAAAGTGAGTAAAGAAATTTATGTGAATCTGGAACCTTGTAGTATCTGTCTGGTTTAACAGGAGCTGGAGGCAGGTATGGAGTCTGGGGAAAGGCCGACCTCTGAAAATATTATTCATCATCATCTACAATGTCTAGCACAGGGGAAATACCAAGAGGCCTGTGCTGAGGAAGTAAAAGAAAAATCTCTAAGTTTCTTTCTTTGATTCTGAGTAATCTTAGCTCCCTAGTGAAATGCTCCCCTTGCAGGGTTTCAGCCAAAAGAATAACTCTCAGGAGGATGAGGATTCTTCAGCATCAGAATCCCCATAGGAGGAAGAAAGTATTCCTGTACAGAAGAGCTGCTCAGAGGGAAATGGAAACCTGATCTTGAAGAGCTCATAGTCTGTCTCTTGCCTAGGCCTCTTTGTGTCAGGAGGGGATGTGGGGAACCCCTGATCAAGGTAAATAAGGTTCGCCATTTTGAGCATCTGTTTTATGGGCATGAAGTCTGTCCTAAAAATGCTGTAATTGTTTCTTTGTCTAAAGTTGCTGTAGTCCTTGCTTTAAAGTTGAAGTAGGCTTCTTTTTTTTGGCGATGAGAAGCTGTGTAGGGTCTGAAACACCTCTCTGTGAAGCGATGCCTCGGCAATGCTCTGGGCCCATCTGAAGGAAAGATTTCCGAAAGTATCTAATACCTTGAGTATCCAGAGAGGCCAGCTGGCCCACGGGAGTAGTCAGCGCCTGCCTTCCTTTGAGGTAGCGTGGAGTCAGGGCTGCTAAAGGCCACCACTGAGAACCGCGAATTAAGGCTTAGTGGAAGCCTCGCCATCGGTTTTGGATCTTGAGTCTTCCATCCTCTTCTCTTTTTCCTTCTTTGCGGTTTAGAACCTCGGCCGCCTTGCTGTCTGGCGCGGCATTATATAATTGAATTTTCGGCTAAAGTAATAAGCAAAATCAAACTGACGCTTAATAGTGAGTTTGTTGAATCTAGCACAAAACCGACAGCTAGCAACGTTATGATCAGGGCCTAGGCAAGGAATACAGTAAGAATGATAATCCTTATGAGGTATTTGCTTCCCACAAGAAATACAATTGTTAACTTTTTCTGACATCGGTCTGGAGCAAGAAAAAAGTTTCCCCAACGGGGTACTTAGCTTTAATGAAGACTTCGGATCTGAAATTCGTCTGTGAAAATCTCAGGAGTTGGCCGACTGGCACTTACGACTGCTTTTGCTTCGGGCACCGCACGGCAAGAAAGACTGGAGCAAATGGCATCAGCTGCATCTTTTATACCCCTGGGGCACTGCCGTCAGGGAGGAGGCGACAGCAACAGACACCGGACCTAGACTTTGGAATTCTGGCCGACTGTGGGTAGCCTGCCAGCAGGATAACCCAAGAGTAATGACTGCAACAGTGAAACACGATGAACATCCAAAAACAGGCCAAAAGTCAAAAAACCCAAAGTCAGAGTTAACTCAAACAACACACACTCACTAAACCTTAAAAAGCAACAAAAGTTCAGGAAACCAGAAACAATAACAACTACCCGCAAATAGGGACTAAAACTACTCCAAGAAAGGCTGGAAGAAAAAGGCGCCAAAACTAAATGAACTAAACGGGAGGGGTTGAAAGGGTTTAGTACTAGACAAAAACTAGAAAAAAACCAGAGAAGAGCTTTAAGAGGAGAAAAATTAAGCTAAGAAGGAAAAAATCCCCAAAACAGCACAACTACTTACAAAATAATGGGAACACCCCATGGAGCTAAGCAATCTGCGTCTGATAAGCAAAAGCAGCAAACGAGATCTAGGGGGTTAGAGGGCAGCAGAGCACTATGGGAGGGGAGGAGATTGAGCTAAGCTGTTGTCTAAATTGTGCAGCGGATCAACCTCAGTCCCTAGACCCATACGTGATGAATGGTGACTAGGATAACATCAGATTAGTTGAGGGTTAAGGGCTTTTCATTATAGTAGCAATTGTGTCCATATGACCATGGAATGTAAAGGGCTTTACATGTACAGTCAAAAGCAGACAGTAATGATTTATATTACATGCAGGGTGGAAATAGCAATGATGCAGAAGACACACTTTCAAAATTCCCATGTTCATCTTTAAATACTGTGTCCTGTTTATGAACATGACAGCATACAGTACATTTTTCCATTTAGCTAGGTAAAATTTCCTGGTAGGTTTCCTTGCCTTCTGGAGAACTTCCTCTAAAAAATGGTGTCTGGAAGGGATAAGAAATCCATCATCCATAATGTCAGGCTGAGGGATGACACGTTAGGATGAATCAATAAGCCCTTCTATGAGTAAGTCCACTGTGAAGGGTAAATTGTGGTGATTGTTTTTGGCTAGGTACTATAGAAGGGGAACCAGTGCTGCCTTGGCCAGAAGGGGAGTCAGCAGGAAGATCTTTGGGCTGTCTCTTTGAATCTTTATTAAGATCCTGTGAAAGAACAGGAGTGAAGGTATATAAAACCTCCTTTTCCAAGAGAAGGGCATTTCATCCATTTTCCAAGCTTGGGGACGATATGTCTTGATACAAGAGAGAGAAAGTTGTTTGTTGTAGATGGAGGGAAACACAGCACTCTGTGGATCTTATGATCTACCAATCCTGAACCAATGTCAATTGAGGTAATATAAAATTTCAATTATTAGCCGCACCATAAATATAGATATTTTGAGTTACGTGCTATTATTGCAGTCATTACGACGGGTAATCTAACGCAGATTGCCACTCAGTTAACCTGATTAACAAAGGTCTTGGGTCCTGCATTCGGTTGCTGTCCTTCTTCCAGCAGCGTCAGATTGATCAGGGGTATAAAATATGCGCCGAAAGCCATTTATCCAGTTTTTCTTGCACCAGATGTCAGGTGTCCCCCTAATGGGGAGCAATTAAACATAAAAACACAAAGGAATACCTTCAACAAAAAAGCAAATACACCAAAAAGGCTTTTAAGCATAGTAAAGGAAAGTAGAGGTATAGCCAAAAGAAGTTAGGGGGCAGGAGGGAGGGTAACCAGGACTGCAACAGTGAATACACTCTAGCATCTACATTTATGTTAAGTGTACACAACTGTACTATGTTCTTCGTGTTTCACTATTGCAGTCATTACATTTGGGTAGATTCCCAAAGCTATGGTTGGGAGGAGGAGTTTAGAGAGCATTACGGCCAGCTATAAGGCCCTACAAGACTGCAGTGGCAAAGTCAGCTCTGTATTTAGAGAAAATTGTCAAATGATAATGCTTGGTGAAAGTATGTACAGAACTCCAGGTAGCAGCTTCTAGGATGTCCCTGGCAGGCACGCCTCTGAGAAAGGCTGTAGAAGTAGAAGCAGCCCTGGTGGAGTGAGGTCTGATCCCCCGGGGGATAGGTTTTCCATGGTGCTTATAGCAGAAATTAATGCAATGTCTTATCCATTTAGAAATGGTTTGTTTTGAAATAGCCTTTCCCTCTGCCCCTGAGCAAATACTACCAGCAGTCGTTCAGATTTTCTTTGAAGTTTAGTCCTGTCCAAGTAGAAGCTAAGTTGTCTGTGCACATCCAAGGAATGCAGAATCTGTTCCCCTTTGTTCTGTGGATTGGGAAAGAAGGTTGGCAAATGAATGGACTGATTAAGAGCCACAGTGGATAACACCTTGGGCATGAAGGATGGACTGGTTCTGAGTGACACCCTGTCCACATGAAAGTTGATGAAAGGCTCCACTGTCATAAGGGCCTATAATTCAGATACCCTTCTAGCTGAAGTGATTGCTAAAAGAAAATTTGTTTTCCAGAAAAGAAATTTAGGCGGTAGAGTGAGTTTCTCCAATACAAAGTTAAGGTCCCAG
>NW_025055534.1:0-6345 GCF_019279795.1 Protopterus annectens
AAAAGGGCCCTTCCCCAAAAAAAAAACCCCCAAAACCCCCCCCTGTCTGCTGGACATGGAAACTATCAATTACAATTGGCTGTACAACAAGTATTATTGTTGTCCTGACACCTCTCTCAGGGTGGAAGGTTTCAAATGTCACACCAAATTACATACATATGCACAGCTGTTGCTGATGAAGAAATGGGCAGCTATGGGCCTTACCTACATCCCTCCTGCAAATCCCAAGCTTGTTTCCCTACTGTCTTCCCCTTTTTTTGGGCCCCTTTTTCACCACTTTCCTGTCTCCCCATTTTTTTCTTTCAAAGAAAATAGGGGGTGTGCCCAGAGTAAGCACTGTTAAGCGGTTGTGCGGGTGCGGGTGGGGTGGAGCTAACCACCAGTGCGCGTGAGCCCCCCAAAACCAGCGCAAACCCGGTTACAACTGCTTAAAAGTGCCTTAGTCACTTTGATTGACAGGTCCTGTATCAGTTCAAAAGCAAAATAAAATCCCACTGTCAGTCCCGAACCCAGGACCTTGGAAACAGTAGTCTGTATGACCTACCACTAAGCCATGACTCTTATAAAAAAATTGTGCTAAAATAAATATAACATGTAATAGTAGGGGTGAATGTAAAGGGAATATAGGATGTGTAGTACCAAAGCATGTCATTTAGAATTACTGTCAAAACTACTGGATTCCATAATAGTAGTGTGTGAACAGAAACAGCCATGCTAGTTGGTAGCTTGTAGGTAATAATGTCAGTTAATGTACATATATAAATGTATGTATATGTATATATAAAATATATATATATATATATATATATATATATATATATATAAATATATATCTATATATAGTTGTAGGTGTCATTGTGCATACACACTTACTACAGGGAACAAGGGGGAGAGGAATGGAGAAATGTGAATCTACAACACAGCCTGAATCATGGAGAGATACTAACCTTTACACTCACAGAACAGTGTCCACAGCATACCAGCATGGTCCCCACCCTTACAATCTGAAAGGGCAAATCTCACATACCCTTTTATAGCACTGCCTGAAATCACAGTGAGAACTGCAATCAGTACACAACTGGCTGTATGCAATTAGCAAATGCTGGCTTACGATTGGTGCAGAGGCCATCACATGGACCTATGCAGATACCTACAAAAGCATCCGTCTAACACTCCCACATGCAATACATTCATTGCACTGTCTGAAGCAGACAGAGGGAGAGAGAAAAAGAAAAGAGAAAAAAAAAAAAAAAAAAAAAAACCCACTGTGACTCTAAGCTGTCAGCAGTGACAGTAGCAGCGGGAAGCAGAAGCAGTGGTAAAAAATGCACAAACACAGGTAATGCAAAGTAGCAGGTTAACAGTGTGCATACTGTGAACCCTCCAAATGTGTCATAGGTCTGTATCTATAGGTATGTCCATGTGATATGTTGTGTGCGTAGTTCCACCAAAAAGGGGGTGACATACATTACATGTCAATCAGTGTTAGGCCATGATCCTGGCAGCAGTTGTCTGTGTTGCCCCAGCAATGGCTGTAGTGACTGCTTTGAAAGGTCAGCCAGGTTCAAAAGGCAGGATCAGCCCATCACAAAGGCAAACTGGCTGGGAATAAGTGTCTGCAGGTACCCAATATCACTGCATATGCATCCCATACTGAATAATTCCATAGCTTAGCAGACCAGGCCAGTTATGCATATCATGTGGTAGTTCCCAGGGTGAGTCGAGGTGCCTCCTTAGTGGCGTGGGACCACTGTTGCTGTATGCCATGTCCAGGTACATATCCTGTAGTACAGCCAAGATAAATTATCAGTTTATATGCGGTTGTATGTCCTCTTGGAGTGCAGGTAGCACACATCCAGGGATACCATGAGGTCACAGTGATGCTGTGTGTTCTGCTTTGCTGAGGCAGCCCTCACCTGGACATGTGAGATGATAGGGAGGTTACATCCCGCTGTGATAATATTTCAACTGGTGGGGAGAAGGAGGGGGATCGTGCACCAATGTCTGCAAGAATGTTGCCAATATCTTTTGTTTGGTGAATGTTAAGTAGGTGTGTATTAACACAGAGCATATCTGAGGCATTGGTCCATATGTGTAACATAACTGAAGAAGGCCTTGTGGTATCCATAGTGTTTGTATTTCCTCCCAGAGTAGGCCGTGGCTGTTGTTATGAAAACCGGGGGTAGTACCAGTGCTGACCACAGATGCCTTCCCTTAATGTGAATGTGCTCTGTCCTGCAGTAGCCTCCTGCTATTGTTATACAATCTGCCTCTGTCTGGGGTCCACCGGACAGGATGCCTAACCTTTGTGCATAGGCTCTGGGTTAGAAATGTGTGTGCAACTTCCATGCAATCTGTGGCATGTCCGTGGCAAGCATTTGCAAAGGGGTCAGCAGTGTGGCTTGTGGCTTCCACTGGCCCAGTGTGCTGCATGGATACCATCTCAGTCTAATCACATACATATCAAAGTAGTCTACTGTGCTGGTGGTGGTAGTGGGATATGTATATCCAGGCAGAGTAACTTCTGTCCACATCACTAGTGGATGGCGCCCCAAAAAGTACCTTGGGATGAACCCCCAGAGTGAGGTTGTGCATTGGACCTGTCAGTGTGTGCTGACCGATGGGGCATGCTACTATGTTGTGTGGAATGTGGCAGGTATTGTTGCACAGGTGTTGGCTGAGCACTGATATCTGGCCATGTATTTTATCCACCATGACACACACATGCAACATATGGGAGTAGTAGTATATCACTAAAATGAGTATCATGTATAGTATGTGTGCCATATATTGCTGACATAGTCTGCTGATATCCTGTTTGTGTTCTCTTCCAGGAGATGGCGACAGCGTAATCCGCCTACTCTGCAGGGAAGATGAGGAGATCCACCAGAGCCTGGTGCGGGAGTATGACATCCTGTTTTCCGCACCAGTCAGAATCAGCAGGAGAGGGGTGCACTGTGGCAAGACCTTGTCCGTAGGGTAAATGATATTGGCGCATAAAGGACATATGAGCAGGTACGACATCACTGCAGTGATTTAATCCAAAATGTCCATCAGCGGGTCAGATATCCACAGGCAACAGGTTGCCACAGGAGGTGGGGTGGCCACATCCCCCTCACCAGACTGGAGGGGCTACTCCTAAGTGTTGTGGCTCCAGCCCGGGAACACAACAGCATCATGATGGAGGCTGGATCCATACAGCAGCACACAGGTGCAGGTAATATGCCATATTACGACTGCTGTACACTGTTAGTTTATGCATGTGTAATTTTCCATGCTGTATCTGTCATTATAGTATGTAATTGTGCATGTGTGATACTGGCAATATCCCGCTGATGTTAAAAAATGGTGTTTCTGCACTGTATCATATGCAATATCAATGGCACAGTTGTGCCCACTGACATTAATCTCATCATTTCTGCAGGTCCCTCGGGTTACAGCAAGGCAGGCCATCCATGCTGGTGAGTGTGTTTAACAAAACCTATAATAGTCCTGATATGCTAGTAACATAGTGTAACTCAGTAGTGCTCTGTGTGTATACTGCGGGGGGTGCATTTTGCATTTTGCAGGGTGCCTGTGCCCATGTGTGCATGTGTGCTTTTCATGTGTCCCGTGTCCCCGTGATGTGGGATGTGTGCCTGTGTCCATGTGTGCATGTGTGCATGTGTGCCTTTTCCCCGGGGCATGTGTGCATTTTGCATGTGTACATGTGACCATTTTGCATTTTGCATGTGTCCATGTGCATGTGACCATTTTGCATTTTCATGTGTGCATTTTCCATGTGTGCATTTTGCATGTGCTGTGCCAGTCCCTGTGCATGTTGCATGTGTGCATTTTGCCTGTGTGCATGTGTGCATGTGTGGTTTCATGTGTCCAGGGATGTCTGCATTTTGTGTGTCCATGTGTGCATGTGTGCCTGTGTCCATGTGTGCATGTGTCATGTGTGCATGTGTAAAGGGATCACTGGTAACAATGTTGGAGACTGTAAACTGTGTTTCCTGTCTTCCTCCCACAGGTTCTGTGCTGCTCTGGTGCCTGCAGCGGGGAACCTGAATCTGTCCCAAAGGTACTGGTAATGATGATATTTGTGTAATGGTACAGGAAGGTGTGTCAGGGTTGCCATTGGTCAGCCAATTGACAGTACACAGCTGTAAACCCCCATCATTTCCGTCATCCTGCCAGTACATCCTTTGTCACCATTGTCCCTAGGTGATGGACAGGATACAGTGGGCATGACCAGGGTAATGTGGTACCTGTGGCACATCGTCCCACACAGCAGCCATGGGCAGGGTCCTCGATGGTACCACACAGACAGTTGCCCATGGGTTCTTGGGAGCATCCGGGGGCTTTGCCCCCAGATTGCCCAAAGAGGTCTGTCAACCTCAGCTATTTTTGGGGCTGTCATGCAGGCACAGTCCATGGAAAGGTACACCAGACAGGGTCTGAGGGAGCTGAGAGCATGTCGCACAGCCATGACGACAGTATGCATGACACGGATGCTATCCGTAATTTCACCGATGTCATAGACAGAAAATTGTGGGGACATATTACAGCAGTTCCACAACCAAATGTCCATGAGCCAGGGCAATGGTGGGCGTTTGGGCATCGGCGTGGCTGTATGCCAGCAACAGCAGCAGCTGGCAGTCGGGGGACAACGGGCCCGCCGCTCCCCATAGTGCCAGCAGCAGCCCCAGCAATGCTGGGTCTGTGCTGTCATCGAATGCCCCAGGAGACCCCCGGTGCATGGCTCTGGACAGTCCAAACAGGGACCTAGGTCCAGTCAACACACCCCGCTTTTGATGACAGTACCCAGTCTGGCTTAGTACTGGATACGGTCCGTAGCACCCCTGCCAGGCACAGGTACCGTGTCCGTGCCCACAGAGACTGATCTGTATGACCTGCCAGGTGCAGTCTGTGGCTGTCCACAAACCCCCGTATATGGCAGCCATGAGGTGGAACTGTGAGCGTGCATACACACATGCGAAATTTTAACAGCTAGGGTGACCACATACACGCACACACTGCACCAACACTGCCCCACACTGTACTGCTGCCCCTCACCAACACACATACACACACATGTCAATGGTGGTATCAGTGGCTGACTCAGGCATACCTAATTCACACCCTGTGCATATGATGACACTGTGCCACCTCCTGCAATCTCCAACATCATTGTGGGAACAGGTAAACACATTGCTGATGCACAGGGTGACTACATAGAAGTGTATTAGTAGTATCATGTTGGTAACAGTACAGTGTGCTGCTATGACTGTGTGTTTTCCCAGCATGCCTGTGCAGTAACTGTATGAATGTCCTGAATTGTTATCTGCACCCATAGTACATACCAAAGTGTAACAGCTGCACATAATTGCATGCCGGTGGTAAGTTGTCAACAGATAGCCCATACATGGGTAGCACAGGGGGGAAGCGAACGCAAGTAGTGATATGCAATGGTGGACATGTACAGTAATGGTGTCAAGTTGCCCACAACAACTATGCAATGTGGATGTTTGCGCATGTTGATATGTGTGCAGTACCAATGTAATCCAAATCACAATTAACTATGACATAATATCAGTTCTACCATGGGCATCTGCGTGTGTATTCCTGGGTACATGTTGATAGTGCCTACATATTTGCATTGTTTTAAATGTTATTGTTACTCCTTCTTTGTTGAACAATGCACTACTTCCAGCCCTGCTTACTGTAGCTTTGTTTGCATGCATGTTCGCTTGGGGTTCCCTGGAACACTGCTTCACCTGCAATGCAGAGTTACAGTGCTTCTGTAGACTCCCAGTGACATCTGCATAGCGTCTTGTCAAGTTTAAAATGACAGAACATCACCCGTCCTTGCATGTTTGCCTGTGACACATTGCACATGTCTTACCTGGCATTTACCCGTGTGCAGTCATATATGCCAGTGCTATGAAACAGTAGCGTACACCCAAACATAACACCTTCAGTATGTTGTTCCCCCTTGGCCCTATGTGTTGGTACTCACCATGGCAATCACACTACTAGGGTAGCATGTGCAAAGGTAACCTGTGTGAATCACCTCTATGGTCCAGTTGTGGTTAATGTGAGTCATGTGGCAATGTCACAGCTGCCACATGTATGCAGTCAGCCATCACCCTTGGCCAGGAATGTGTGGGATGCCACCACACAGCCAATCTGGGGACTGAGCTCTCTGAACCCAGTAATGCCATACCCTGTCAGGTGGCATGTCAAAATACTACATCCTGGACAAACTTCAACCCCAATCCCCGCTGCTACTATTGATAAAACAAACCTTGATAGGTCAGCTGTCCCGAGCATTAATCAAAAACAGCTTTTTGGCTTTCC
>NW_025055535.1:0-8458 GCF_019279795.1 Protopterus annectens
TTTAAATTAAGTTCTAGGGCATGCAAGAGGTTGGGTAGGCACTTTGGGAGATGGAAAGGACATTACCCCCACCCTTTCACATATCTACAGCATGCATAATCTCACATGGCTATTTAGTTTCTTGAAAGCAAACATATCTACAAATATTGAAAAAGACATGTATATTTAATATTTGTGTGATACATCAGTGGAATGAAGGCATCTCTGTGGATACTGATATGTATGAATACACCAAGAAGAACAAAAATAGCCAAGTGGGCTCAGTATAAACCAGTAAACTCCAAAAAAAAGCCCAGAGTGGATGGTGAAGCAATGAAGTGTTGAGAACTGTACACTAAGCCACAAAGTTTATTCCACAAACAAACACATTAACACTCACAAAATACGTTTTCATTTTACAGTGAACTTCATCAGATATGGACTTGATTGAGCACTCCCAGTTAAATAACCCTCCCATTACAACACAACCAATGAGAAAACAAGAAACCAAATAGTCTCATATTATATTAATTGAAAGAACCCTCGGACCAATTATACACAAAAAATACATGGTGTTTATAAAATCCATTTGTATTGCTGAACAGAAATTCAGTCCTATCAATAGTTTAGTTTCAGATACAGGTACATTTAAAATCATTTTGAGAAAAAAACTTTATAAAATAATTATAATTTCATTTCATTACCTTAAGGTGGAAAAACCTAGAATTCCCACAATTTTTGGAAAAACACATAAAAATGGAAAAGATCCTCCTTAAGACCTATTGTATCATCAGACGGATCTAAAACCTTGCCCCTTGCAAAATATGTTGATAGTAAACTGAAAGGTTTACGATTAAAAAGAAAGAACATCTTAAGAGATAAGAGAAAAAAAAATAAAAATTGCACTTCATCTGCTTTACTGTATTTGTGTTTCTTCCTACTTTATTACCTTATTTTGCTTTTGCCTCTTCTTAAAAGTACTCAATTGAATTTATTCTTCTGCCTTTATTACTGCTTGTTAGTAGCCTGATTAAATTGTAACTGTTATTCTAAGGCCCTTGGTTTAACACTTGGGCTTCAAACTAGTGTTTTACATTAAGAAGGTTTGTGGTCTGCACTGCTGTGACAGGACAGGTAGCGTACATCCTTCTAAGTTGGGAACTGCTGATTGAAGGGTCAGTGTCTGTTATTCTAAAAGTGTATTAGTTCTGGGTTAAGGACTTGAGCTTCAGGCCAGTTATTTTACATTAAGAATGTTTGTGGTCTGCACTCTTGTGGGAGGAGAGGCTAGATTCTGCCCTTCTGAGCTGGGAATTTCTGGTTAAAGTCTTATTCTGCATACTTACTTGAACTGTTTCTTTCTGAAATTGGTACGCCTTGTTTGCTGTAGCATAGACTAGATTCAGGCCGGCTGGATCTAGCTTTGTTTGTATAACTTGTGCACTGATCCAGGCTATTTTCTTTGGAGAAGGTTTCTCTGTACCCTAGTGGCAGGACTGTGCAGTTAGAACTTGTCTGATTGAAGACTGTTGGAATAGGGCTCAGTTTTGAGCTTTTTTAACTGGTTAATTGGGTAAAGTGTTGTTTTGATTGTATCTGCTCTATTTTCTGAAAAAAAAAATAAAAAAAAAAAAATATATATATATACTTATTTCCCATCTTTCTGAACTAGTATAGTCCAGTTTCCAGGTTATTGCTGAATCCAGGGCTGTGTTACAAGTTTCTGTGTTACGCATACCTTACTTGGATAGAAGGAAGTTTCTCTGTTCACCTGTGGGAGAGAGGAGCTTTGAGCAGCCTATCTGTCCCTGGAGGAGTGGTTTCAGCCCAGAAGTTAGTAGTTTATTGGCCATTTTGGGCTAATTTTGATTGTATCTGCTCTATGTTCTAAAAAAAAAAAAAAACAAAACAAAAATAATTGTTGCCCACCTTTCTGAACTAGTATAGTCCAGTTTTCAGGTTATTGCTGAATCCAGGGCTTTGTTACAAGTTTCTGTGTTGCCCTTACCTTACTTGGATAGAAGGAAATTTCTCTGTTCCCCTGTGAGAGAGGGGAGCTTTGAGCAGCCTATCTGTCCCTGGAGGAGTGGTTTCAGCCCAGAAGTTAGTAGTTTATCGGCCATTTTGGGCTAATTTCTATCTCGTTCACTTCCCTTCTATAAAAACCACATTTGTGTGGTTTTGTGCACTGGGCAGCACCATTTAGCTAGAGTTAAACTATTCTCGGCTCCACAAAGACTACGCTTCAATGTTTCCCTTGGAACTAGACAAACCATCAACATTAGCACTCAAACCATTCATTTCACAGTCAAGCACTTGCTTAAAACTCATAGCAAGCACTAATTAACCCTAGCACTAGACCCCCCTATACTGTCCAGAAGGACAAGGCTTTCTATTCGTCTCCACCAGCCAATCCGAAAAACAGCTTACTCTACCTATTCAGGCATGTCCAAAGGGCAGTTTCCGGTGTACTCTCCTGTCCAACTGGTGAATCTGGGCATTTTGAGGCAATGTTACAACTGTCTCATGTACACGGACAACCCTCTCCTCCCACCACCAAACACTAATATATGCGAGAGATGCAATTATACAACCAAACTGTAGGCAAAGCTCTCTCAACCCAAGACTGGAACTGACAGTCAAGAGGAGAAGTATAATACTTGCAACACACCACCAGTCTCACATAGACCTAATAAACCAACACTGGCAAATAACACACATGAATACATGAAAACATACTCAGAGGCTCTAAATAAAAATCTGCAAAAGCAACAGAGACCTCCAAAGCAGACATCCAAGCAACCTCCACACCCCATCACCAACCATGAAACACATACTTCACATAATCAGTGCACCACGCAATCACAGCCCTTAATGCAAAATAACATACCCAACACACTAGTAATAGGCGACTCTATAGTCAGGCACACTGATGTCCCAATAACTAGGCTGAACAAGGAGAAGATTACAGTTAGCTGCCTGTCGGGTGCCAGGATCTGCCACATAACACAAGCACTCAGATCACTCTAGAACAAGTACAAATACAACTCTGTCATTGTCCATGTTGTTGTGAATGACCTGAGATGCACCTCTCTGGACTACATGAAAAGAGACAAGGAAGAGCTCTCTGATCATGTAGCCCAGGCCAGTATGACCTTGACCCTGAGTAGCATCCTGCCTGCACCAAGAATGATGCCACAGTGTAAAGAAAAAATGATCAATTTCAACAATTGGCTAAGTTGCTGGTGTCATTCAAAGGGGATCCAATATCTGTCCACCTGGGATGACATGGTCAACAAGCCACGTTGCTTCGCAAGCGATGGCTTGCACCTGTCACACTTAGGCTTTCAAATACTGGCCAAGGCTCTTGCCGCCCCCATAGTGCCTTTTTTTTTTTAGGCAAGGCTCAAAAGACAAACCCACCACCATAGGTAGCACAAGTAACCAAAAACTGAGGGTAATGCTACTCAACTCCTGAAGTCTAAACCTCAAAATGCACACACTCAAGGCATGGAGTACTCGGTATGGAAAACATCAACATCTGTGCAGTAACAGAAACCTGGTTTAAGGCTCCTTAGAGCACCCCAGCACTACTAGGCTATAACTCATACCATACCTTTTGGCCACAGAACCAGGACCAAAAGGCAAAAGGCGGGGGTGTATCCATATTCATCAAGGATACCCACACCTCCAGGTTAGTGGCGCTGCACAATGCATCAGAGATCATCCATGTGCAAATAACACTGGGCAAAACTGCAATCCAAATTGTAGCTTGCTACAGATCACCCACCATGGCCCAGGACCCCCATTCCGCATTTCTGGAGACAGTGGGAAATATGAAGGTCCTACCAAACACCCTAATAATAGGTGACTTCAATTACCCAAACATAAACTGGGAGAACTACTCAAGTACCAACTCCTTTGCCCAACGCTTCCTAGAATTTATAAACTCAAACACCCTGAATCAACTGGTCAACACCCCCACCAGAGGGAACAACATATTGGACCTGGTCATCACCAACATGGGCGACTGGTGTTCCACACCGGAGGTCAAACCCTTGCTGGTTAGATCAGACCATAGACTAATCACTCTGGATATCCACATTCCGCCCCCACCTCCAATCAAGGAAACCACCATGAAAAGCTTTTCAAAAGCAAACTTCACTTTACTTAAGACTGAGGTGGAAAGGTTCACAATCCCCATGCTAAAGGGCAATGCAGTCCAAGCTGCTGAAACCTTTACAAAGGCACTCTATGAATATCTGCAGGACCGCATGGATCATGCTATCCCAAGTAAAACCAAGACTCACTCCTCCAAGAAAAGGAAACCAGTCAGGTGGACCCCTGCCATAAACAAGCTATACAACAGAAGGAGGAAACTAGTACAGAAAAGAGTAAAATCCCAAGAAGGAAAGACATCCCTGATCAGTATCAGCAAGAAACTATGATCCTTCATTAAATAATCCAAGACTAGTTTCGAAAGAAAAATTGCCAATGACTCCAAAGATAACCACAAAGCGTTCTTTAGCTATGTCAAGAACCTAAGTGGAAACTCTCAGATCTGCTCTGAGTTAGTGCAGAATGGCACAAAATACACTGAACCAACTGATATTGCCAACATTCTGGCAGACAGGTTTAGTGCAAACCTCACCTCCCTCTCACCCCTAAAAGGCCCATAATCATACCAGAAGAATGTAGGGCCCCATCAATCACCGACACACAGGTTAAAACAGCCCTATCCCAAAGCCAAAAACACGGCTTGAATGGGACCGGAAGGTGTCCCAGGCTGTGTCTTACAAGAGCTGCAAAATTAACTAACCCCTCACCTAAACACACTGTTCAAACTCAGCCTCTCTACAGGCTACATACCCACAGAGTGGCACACAGCAACAGTTATCCCGCTCCACAGAGGTGGAGCCACAACGGACCCCAGGAACTATCGCCCTATAAGCTTGACTAGCCTGGTCTGCAAGGCTATGGAACGCATCATCATGGAACTCATTAACAGAGACATTGGGAACCTCCAAACCTTGGACCCTACCCAGTTTGGCTTTGTTAATGGCTTGATCATGCCTCCTAAACCTGGTGGACTTCTTTGAGATGGTTACCAAGGCATTAGACGAGGGAAAGGAGGTCCACACAGCCTACCTAGACCTCACAAAGACTTTCAACACCATTCCCCATTCTAGTATTATAGACAAGCTCACCAGCTTGAAGATAAACCCCTACGTCACGAGATAGGTTGCCAACTGGTTCATGGATAGAACCCACATGGTGAGAGTTGCAGGCTCTATGTCTGACTTTAAACCGGTTACAAGTGGCATCCCCCAGGGCTCAGTCCTAGGACCCTCCTGTTCGGTATATATTTCTCAGAGGTACAGGCAAGCATAGGAAGACTATGGCTGACCAAGTTCACAGACGACTGCAAACTAGGGACCATAATTGATTCTCCGGCTGATACAGACACCCTCCAGATGGGTCTCACTGAGATGGATACCTGGTGTCAAAATCATGGCCTCAGGCTAAATGCCAAAAAGTGCATAGTCATCCCTTTTGGAAAAAACAAAGTACCCGTGAACTACCACATAGGTGGTAGTCCCCTAAATACAGAAAATGTAATAAGGGATCTGGGGACCCAAGTAGATAGTAATCTCTCCTTTGATAATCATATTGCCAAGGTGGTTAGAAAATCCTTCTATGTGGCCCACCTAATCACAAAAGGGTTCGCATCTAGAACAAAAGAGGTTATTGTGCCTCTCTACTCATCACTCATTAGACCCATCATAGAATACAACGCCCCATTTGAGATGTACCTTACAAAACACCTGCAACAGCTGGAAAGACCACAAAAGTAC
The DNA here is from genome assembly GCF_019279795.1 of Protopterus annectens. Classification (NCBI taxonomy): domain Eukaryota; kingdom Metazoa; phylum Chordata; order Ceratodontiformes; family Protopteridae; genus Protopterus; species Protopterus annectens. The sequence goes on from NW_025055535.1 coordinate 5,835, forward strand.
CTCACCAAGAGGATTACTGGCCTCAAACAGATGTCCTATGCAGCCCAACTCAAGAAACTCCAGCTGTACTCGGTTGCATACCGCTTACTCAGAGGTGATCTTTGCCTGACATACAAGGCCATGTCCAACCCAGAATTGATGGACAAGCTCCACCTAAAAAAAACAAATCCCGGAGAGCCACACACTCTAGAGATATAAACCTCACCACAAAGATAAATAGGACATGCTGGAGGGATAGATTCCTATCCCAGAGACTCCCCATGCTTTGGAACAGGATTCCAATATATATCAGGCAGAGCCCCTCACTAGCACTCTTCAAGATAAATCTTGATGGGTGGATGGGAAACAGAAAATTTACCCCGGGGTCACTGCAGTGGCTCTGCTGGACAGTGGCGCAGGGAACTAATGGCTCTGCTGGACAGAGGCACAGGGAACTAATCTAAGGGGGTGGCAAAAGCCAACACATTCTAGCTAGGCTTATAAATGCCCTTGGGCAGAAGAAGTTCTTATTATGAAGGACGAAAGTGCTTATCTATTAAACTGGCTTGGACTTTTATTCCCTGACTTCATGTTTTACTTTGGAAAGTGACTTTTTGTGAAGAGCCTACATTCTGCTGGTTTGGTGGCTTCCTCAGATTATGAAATCCACCATGGATTTGTTTGTGGCAAGTATTCCTTCCCAATTAAATGTCTGAATAATTGTTTTGTGTGTGTGCGTGTGTGTGTTGTGTGTGTGTGTGTGTGTGTGTGTGTGTGTGTGTGTGTGTGTGTGTGCGCGTGTGTGTGTGTGTGTGCGTGTGTGTGTGTGCGCGTGTGTGTGTGCGTGTGTGTGTGTGTGTGTGTGTGTGTGTGTGTGTGTGTGTGTGTGTGTGTGTGTGTGTGTTAATTACCCTTACTGCCTGTCAGCCATAAGCCTACCATGAGTAGTCAGCTCATTTATTCTCCCTTTCCCTGGGGAGAGTGATGATTATGGGACACTGTCATACAAACAGTCATTAGGGTTTTTTTATTTCTTTGTTATAGCATTTCTTCCAGCAGCTGATGTGCATCCTCCCATATGCATGGGCTGTAATGCCTTCTTATGTGGGCTTGTATGTTCCTATCTATGCCTCATGAAGTCTACTGCAAGAATTCAACTAGGCAAATCCAAGCACACATCCTCAGCCCATGCACCGTTCCCCTCGCACCAACTGATCAGAGTGGCTGTGGTGCCATAGTGTGGTGGGGTGAATGGGTTAGCTACCCCAGGTGCAAGATGATAGGGTAAGTGATCAGGAGATGCTGATCAACTGGTAGTGAGTACAGGTATTCCTTTCTGTATCTATATTTCTGAATGTCAATATAGAAACTAATTCAGATACTGCTTCTGTGGTCAGTAGTGCTGGATTGAAGCACTTCAGTGCTTTGTTTGTGGTATAAGTTGTAGCAAGCCACGTGCTGCAAATGTTACAAGTCATTTTTATACAGTTGTAAAGGTAGAAAGAATAGTTCTGAAGCAAGGTCTTTTTTCCTTGCTTTTTACAGGGGGGAAGCACCGAAACAGACCTGGTTGCTACTGAGGTTAAGATCACTAGCCAGATTGGAATGAACTTTTTATTTATTTATGTATTTGTTCATTCATTCCCCATCTTGGATTTCAGGAGCAGAAAAACGGGACCTGGCTTGCTCCTGAGATTAGCAGCACCAGCCAAATTGTAATGGATATTTTTTTTTTGTTCTTCTACTCTTGTAGATAAGGGGTGCCAGATCTAGGAAAAGTATGGGACACTAAGTGAGCCAGGTACTGCTCTGCCAGTAGATAATGACATTGTAGTGTAGTGGGGTGTATGCTCATCTCCAGAATGAGCAGGCTCATGTAGGATGTCATTACAACTATCCCCTGCCTGATCCTTCCAGTCCCTGTGCCCTTAATCCATTTCAGGACATCTGGTTCATAGTCAGAACTTCTCCCTCTGTGCCACATAGACAAGCTACTAAATGAATATATTCAGAAGATATAGGTGGTACCTTTGTGATTGCCCAAAGGTCACACAAAGTAGCCTCTTATCAAGGATGCCCATATGCACAATGGAAACAACTTAATTCTCCTCCCCTGGATCCTAAGTGTGTGTGTGTGTGTGTGTGTGTGTGTGTGTGTGTGTGTGTGTGTGTGTGCGTGTGTGTGCGCGTGTGTGCGTGTGTGCGCGTGTGTGCGTGTGTGTGCGTGTGTGTGTGTGTGTGCGTGTGTGTGTGTGTGTGTGTGTGTGTGTGTGTGTGTGTGTGTGTGTGTGTGTGTGTGTGTGTGTGTGTGTTAATTACCCTTACTGCCTGTCAGCCATAAGCCTACCATGAGTAGTCAGCTCATTTATTCTCCCTTTCCCTGGGGAGAGTGATGATTATGGGACACTGTCATACAAACAGTCATTAGGGTTTTTTTATTTCTTTGTTATAGCATTTCTTCCAGCAGCTGATGTGCATCCTCCCATATGCATGGGCTGTAATGCCTTCTTATGTGGGCTTGTATGTTCCTATCTATGCCTCATGAAGTCTACTGCAAGAATTCAACTAGGCAAATCCAAGCACACATCCTCAGCCCATGCACCGTTCCCCTCGCACCAACTGATCAGAGTGGCTGTGGTGCCATA